>NC_069504.1:825497675-825782675 GCF_027579735.1 Bombina bombina
TAGACCTAGGTTGGCTCATATGCTAATTTCTAAGCTTTTGAAGGCCCCCTTTTATCTCAGTGCATTTTGACAGTTTTTCACAGCTAGAGGGTTATAGTTAATGTGTGCCATATAGATGACATTGTGCTCACTCCCATGGAGTTACTTATGAGAGGGCACTGATTGTCAAAAGAACTGAAATAAGGGGACAGTCTGCAGAGGCTTAGATACAAGGTAACTGCAGAGGCAAAAAGTATAAAAATAACTGTGTTGGTTATGCAGAACTGGGGAATGGGTAATAAGAAATTATCTATCTTTTTAAACAATAATAATTCTGGAGTAGACTGTCACTTTAAGGACTAATTTGTTATGGGTTTAGGGTGTTGTTAATGGTACAGTAAACAGTTAGCTTTAGGGATTGCGGGGGTTGCATGAGAATTTAATTTATTTGTAACTAAATTTCGTTAAGAAACAAATTTTTGTTAACAAATTTAGTCTGAAACGAAGTGGCTAACAGAATTTTAATGAAACAATTTTCTTGAAAAATTCAGAACGAATGATTTGGCCGAACCAAATTTTTTTGTTATACACGTCTATTATTTATTAATATATCAGTGAATTGATTTAACTTTATTGTTAATATTTTTAGTATTTAACCAAATTACCATCTTTCTAATATAACATATATTTTTAAAAATTGAGTCTTTGGCTTTGCACTTGTTTTATCTATTTATGATGGAGAAATAATTACAAAAATGTCTATTCTTTTTTAGAATTGAAATTCTAGAAAGAAACATACAAACTCTGTGGCAGGCCCCACCCCCCTCATTTTAACAGCGCCCCTACCAAAGCATAGCTAGTGAGCTATATATACAGTATATATAAATATATATATAAATATATATATATATATATATATATATATATATATATATATATATATATATATATATATATATATATATATATATATATATATAAAATGTAAACCTCATTCCCCAAGGTTCATTCGGTAAATTAGTGTAGATGGGCTTTTTCCAGAAGCATAACAGCCACACACACAAACAGATGCACATATACACACATACATAAACACACAGAAGACTAAATTCAAAGTAGCTGCTTAAGAACATCCCATTGAAAGTGTGAAAGTGTGATCATTTAGTAAGAAATATATACTATTACAAATAATTTGAGGCATCTCTATGGATTACAAATTACAAAAAGCAGATATAGATGCTAAATGCTATAGAACAACTTGAAAACAGAGATAGAAGAGGGTAAAGAAACATTGCATGCATTGCCTGTGTGGCCTCACTCACCTCCATTTGAGATAACAGCACACAGGAAAGCTGTATTAGCTGGAATATGACTTGACCTTTGACTTGCACAAGCTGCATAGCCTATAGGGAGCAGTGGCTACAGGCCCCTTTTGTGTGTGTGTGTATGAGTGGGTGCTTCTGTGTGTCTCTCTGTGTGCACCTGAGTGTGTCTGTGTGTGTGCATTAGAGTGTATGTATATTTGTGAGTGTTTCTGTGGGTGTCTGTGTGTTTCTGAATGTATGTGGGTGTCTTTGTGTTTGTGTGTCTCTGAATAAAGTGCACACATATTTTAGTTACTTGGCCAAAAATTGCACAGGCCAAAGAAGGGAGGGAAACTCCAATCAATGGTTTAGCAAGGGGTCCCAAACGTTCTAGGTGTGGCCCTAGACACCAGAATAGAAACAGCTAAGTAATTCAAATTGTAATTCATATTGTAATATTTAAAGCCAAAATGAACACTTATAACCCCATCACTGCTTTGTAGTAGACAGGTGATTCGATTTGATATGTGAGTGTAAGAGGGCATAAACATAACACAACTTTTTATGATCATCTTAAAGGAATGCAAAAGAAACATGTATTACAAGCATTATAACAAACTAAAATCTTATATTGTGTGGCTTAATAATGTTGAGCTTGTAACATGCATAAAGAAAGTATTTGTTAATTAAACAAAATAGGTTAATTTAAGAACTTCTTTGCAGAAGTTGCAAAGAACTATCCATTAATATCATTCAAATTGATTTAGATATACTTCATGCTACCCTGAAATCATGACAAGGACCAAGTAATATTTGACATTTAAAAATAGATCATGAAATTAGCACACAAGAGTGGTCAATCAGACTTCATCTACTATCAAATCTGATGGGGGATTTTTCTCAGAAAACAATTTTCTTTTCTCTCATTTTAACTGTAATTCTTGTCTGCACCATTCACATTCTCAGTAGTTTTCTTTTTTGGAGGTTTATTGATTCTAAGTAATATTTTTTTGAGGCCTGATAGAAAATTAGACCATTGTGAACAGCCCTTATCACTGCAGCTGAAGGATAATTCTCAAAGTCAGGCAGAAACCTGAACAAAAGCCTATGGATCGACCATGCAGCAATTTTTCTGTCTTTGTGCTGCTTTCTGTTGACTTTGAAAGCCTGTCAGAAAAAAGAACAGTCCACAAAAGGAATTATGATCGAAAGTGCATTTGTACTACAACTCCCTACAATCACAGGGTAATGTCTGAGTCACCAGGATGCTCATATGACAACGGATGCACTTTGGTTAGTAAAGTATAAAACAGTAAAGCCAAACTGATTATTTGATGGGGCACTCTGAGAGTTTTCTTGTTACCTTCTAAAAAAAACTCCAACCTGGACCTTATTTTACACTCAGGATAAACATATCTATTAGGTTGTCTTTTTATTAGCCTTTACTTCTTCTGCTGGAAAACAGTTCCAGTGTAATAGTAAAATTATGTTTGCACTAATAAATGATAGATAGATAGATAGATCTATAGATAGATAGATAGATAGATAGATAGATAGATAGGAATCCACAGTCAATGGATTTTCAAATCAACTAGAATATGGCTAATGAATGTAAATATAAAGTGGCATTCCCATCTTCCAAAGTCAAAAGTTTTTATTTCATAATCAGATACTGTTATTTATAATGTATGCACATATAGTCATTTACAATACAACACAAAGTTATTTCTTTACTTTTTTTCTCTCTCTCTCTCTCTCTCTCATATGTGGATGTTGACAATTTTTTTTTACAACTGTGAACGGTTTCCAACTACTTAAACAATATAATTAATAAGAGGGGCAAGCCACTGTTTTCCCCCTTTCTTAACCTAAGAACATGAGTAATTTAATTTAAAGGTCTATGACAATAAACAAATAAGCATTATAATAACTAATATATATATATATATATATATATATATATATATATATATATATATATATATATATATATACAAAGTATGAACTTTTATTACAAGTTGGAAAATCTACTCTTTTAAAACTAATTCTTTTTATTTTAATCAGTCTTCAGAGTTGGTTCTCTAAAGAAAAAATGTTGAAAGTTGGAATCAAACCTTCCTGTGACCCAGGTAATCTTTCCTGAGAGCCTTGAAAATATTCCACATGCTGTTATGTTAATGTATCTCAATTGAAATGATCCGTGTAAGACAATTATGTGTCCACAAGGTCACACAGACAGACCTTGTGACACATTGAGCAAGACAACTATTGCAAAGAAAGTTATTAGGACTTTCAGAATTGTGAGCCAGACATTACCCTCCCTGCTCTTCATCATTTTAATGCTATCTCCTGCTCAGAAATTGCCAGTTAGTTCACTATAAGATCAAGTCTTGCTAAGTCTCCTCAATTTTACCCTCATGAACATTAAACCTGCTCTGCCTCTTTTTTTATAACATATTTTCTTCTTCTTACAGACTGGTTTTGTTTTTCTGTCCAAAAAAATTGATGACTTTTTATTCCTTTGTCCCAAAGATTTTTTTTTTTTAACCTTCCAAACTTTTTAAAAGAATATAATTTTTTTAAATGTAATTATTGACTGTCTGCAATATGTAAAATCATTTTTGTTTTCATAACTATTTGCATAGTAGAAATGTTTTTTTAAGTGACATTAAACTAAAAGATTGTCTTTCCCCATAAATCAATTTAGTTCATTAATTGAATAATTAGATAAAAAATGAATAGATATTTACATTATATTTCAATTTAATTAATTTAATGAATTAATTACTTAATCACAATTAAAATATAAAGTTATCATTAATTCTGCTCTTAAATACATTGGGAAAAGCTTTGAACCAGGGGTCGTCCTACAAAAAAAGTGGGGGAACTCACCAAGAAGTCCACCCCCTCACAATTAATATTGTTTATACACACACCCTGTATGAATATATATATAATCTAATCATCTATAATCAAATTTGTGAGGTTTAATAGGATTTTTTTTTATGTTGAATACAAAATTTTAATATATTTTATAGTAATTAGGAGATTTTGATATTTTGGTGCTGAATAATGAATATTAAAGTTTAACATACAGTGTAAAGTTTAAATATGACATTCTAATGTGGAATAAGGACAGGCTCAGCTTTGACAGTGAGCCTACCCCCATAAATTCTGATTGGTTATTCTAATAAAACAGGAAGTGTTTTCTATATAGAAGAAAACTCTTAAAGGGACACTGAACCCAAATATTTTTCTTTCATGATTCATATAGAGCATGCAACTTTCTAATTTACTCCTATTATCAATTTTTCTTCATTCTCTTGCTATCTTTATTTGAAAAAGAAGGCATTTAAGCTTTTTTCTTGGTTCAGCACTCTGGACAGCACTTTTTTATTGGTGGATGAATTTATCCAACAATCAGCAAGGACAACCCAGGTTGTTCACCAAAAATGGGCCGGCATCTAAACTTACATTCTTGCATTTCAAATAAAGATACAAAAAGAGTAAAGAAAATGTGATAATAGGAATAAATTAGAAAGTTGCTTAACATTCCATGCTCTATCTGAATCGCAAAATAAAAAATTTGGGTTCAGTGTTCCTTTAAGAAGAAGAACAACAATAATAAAGATGGCCATAACCTGCTGCTGAATACATATATACATTTTAGGTTTAGCTCCCTGGAGAGCGCTTGCCTATTGGTGGCTATATTTAGCCACCATTAAGCAAGCTTAACCCAGGTTCTGAGCCAAAAATGGTCCAGCTCCTAAGCTTTACATTCCTGCTTTCTAAATAAAGATAGCAAGAGAACAAAGAAAAAAGTATAATAGGAGTAAATTAGAAAGTTGATCAAAATTGCATGCTCCACCTGAATCATGAAAGAAAAAAAATTAAGTTTAGAGTTCCTTTTAACATGTTCTAAAAAAGTAGGTTCCTCGCATTTCTGAGGAAACACACAAACACAAAAAAGGAATTGACTGTAAAATATGACCTATGACCTTAAATTCAAATTTGACACAAAATATAAAACATCGCAAACAGATTTTTTTTGTAATTTTTATTATTTGACAAAGTCTAATGGCATATAACTCACTTTTATAAAAAAAAAGCTAGAAAGTTATAGCTAAGTTAGGGGAACGTGTTGGTTAATTTAAAACTTAGAATTGTGAGCTGTCCTCCACAAAATAGTAGCCAATCTGTAGATGACTGGTCCTAAGGTTTGCTGGGGTCACACATTTTTGTGAAGATTTTATAGGACAACCTGCTAAAATACTGGACAACTAGAAAACCTGTTTAAAGTGAAGGTCAATTTTTCGGTTTCTGTTAGCCTGCTACATTTTCATCTATAGTACAGTAGTTAAGTCGCTATCTTTTTTTTTATCATTAACATTTTTATCATAAAATATAATTCAATAATTGTACCATTCCCTATCAAACTCCTCCCAGAGCCGACTTCCTGGTTTAACATGCTTGACGTGTACAGCGGTCCAACCCGCTGTATACGTAAGTCTGATGCACGTTCCCGAGATAGTGTGGTCCTGCGCATGCACAAATCTCAGCCCAGCACAGGCGCAAAATTCAGCTATACGTCAATAGTAACATAGTATTCAATGAATGATACATTCATTGAATATTATAAGAACAGAGAGCGCAGCAGCATTTAGATTATAAGATTGAAGAACAACGTTAAATCGCTTGGAGATAATTTAACCCGGTTTTGCTAACCCCGCAGCAATACAGCAGCTATACTTACTTAGAAAGATCGGATAAGAAGTCAGCTTTTTGATGGCAGTGGTATTGAGCATGCGCAAATCGTGGACGCGCATCAAGAATCCATATGCAAATTTTGGATTAGTGCATGCGCATAACAATAAAGTGACGTTGCAGGAAAGGGGCCAAACGTCCCGGGGGAGAAACTATGATTAGCGGAGAGTATTTTAAGTATATGTCAATCAATAATGATTGATGTCGGGCGGAGAAGCGGCGCAAAGGGAGAGAGACTTTAAACTTCTATTTTGTGATTAGCATAATGTTGCTGAGATAATGATGAATTAAACTATAGTTATTTTCAAATGATTTTTCAGATGGCGTGATCGATTATACTTAAATTTACCTTCACTTTAAACTTTATTACCTGTGATTTCCAAACAAATGGTGACCTTTATTCTCCAGTTATATTATTCAGCTATTTGGTATCTGTCCCCCAAATGAAAGTGTAGCATTTAAGGGCAAGATTACAAGTGGATCGGTATTTAACGCTCCCGCTCACACGCTAATTCCACTAGAAGTAAGGTTTTTGTGGGTGTCGGGTATTAAGTTAAAAGTAAAAAGTAGGGGCAGAGCCAGCAGCATACAAGAATAGTCACATGTTCACACTGCTATGGCTCTAACAAATCTATAATTGACCCTGGAGGACATATATAATTCATTAAAATCTTATGGAACTCTTTGAGGACTACTTGGACTCCTACCTCACACTTGTAGGCCAATTTAACAAAGGTCTTGCGGACCTGATCCGTATTGCGGACCTGATCCAATTTAACAAAGGTCTTGCGGACCTGACTCACAGCCAATGGGCCACCAGCAGGGAGGTGTCAATCAACCCGATCATACTCGATCAGGTTGAATTGCGGCGATTCCTGTCTGCCTGCTCAGAGCAGGCGGACAGGGTTATGGAGCAGCAGTCTTTAGACCGCTGCTTCATAACTGCCTTCTGGCGAGTCTGAAGATTCGCCAGAAACACGGCCCTTCAAGCTCCATTCGGAGCTTGATGGATAGGCCTCTTGGAGAGAACTAATCATGGCTATTAGCGAGGCAACGTTAAATTAAGACCGGAATCCTGCTTTGACAATACATAACTGTTGGCCATCTTCACACGCTGGTGGCTGGGAGGCTATACAGACCCCTCTGAGTTTACATTTTTCTTTTATGACTGCCTAGACGCTCGATACCTAGGACCAATATGGTAACTGCCAATAGTTTTTGGAGGCACTGTGCTGTATGCTTATGGAGCACCATAAAGCCTTTGAAGAATCAATGTATAAGGCATCTAAACCCAGGGACGCCCACATCTCTCAACTAAATACGCATACCGAGCCTGCTTTGGTGGATGGTGTGGATGGCTGTGCTTTGGGTACCCGGCGCTCACACACTATCCCTGTCAGCTGTGAGATGGACCTGGTCTGCTATTTTGGATCCTGTAGGGGTGGATAAGGAGGTTGCATATGAAAACTGCAACTCAGCTGGTCCCCGCATTAAGCCCAGTAGACATGACACAGGACCTAGAGGCCAGAGAGTGACATGGCTGCAGTGGTACTTGACCATGTGGCTTACAACTTTTCAGACCTATTGGGAGTCAAATATGCATCTTATGGTACATATAAAACGGTTTCATCTGAGAGCTACTGGTTCATGATAAAGATTGGTATGGGACTTTTAACGCAGATTTGTGTCCTAAGACCGCGATAGCAACACAGAGGAGAGGCATAGGATAAGAAGCAATATGTCATTTTCCGTGGTACCCTGCTTGGCTACATTATGATATATCTGAAGAGAACTTAATTACTTTACCCACGCAGTTTGGTTCTTGCCTTATTTACCATAACGAACAGCTTAGTAATTTACAGGCATCTAATATGTCTCACAGCTGATATATTTTATTTGATAGTTTCCATGTTGGTATTTTAACCCCGCTATTTTAGTCCTATAGGTCCATATAGAAGTTTATTGTCCTTTACAGCAGTTCTCCTAACTGGTGTGTTTATGTAATGACTTTAGCTCTAAATAATATACTCATTTTATGGCTGAGGCTCTCCTGTAAGGTATAACTATCATAGTCCTGATAGATAACCGAATTGTTAAATATGTATTTATACTCATGTGAAACTTTATTAGTTAAAGATATGCTGTTGATATATATTCCCTTCTACTATTCTATTCTACTCTGATCTATTTGGAGGTTTTGTTTATTACTGTTTGTACAGGCTATATTTATTTCCGTTATTAGTTAATACTCAGGGTAATATGTTAGATTCATAGCCTGAGCAATATTATATGTTTATGTCTCGCAGCAGATAGATTTTATTTTGTAGTTTCCATGATAGCCTTTTAACCCCGCTATTTTAGTCCTATAGGTTTATATAGGAGTTTATTGTCCTTTGCAGTGGTTCCCCAAGCTGCTGTGTTCATGCAAGGACTTTAGCTCTAAATAATATACTCATTTTATAAATGAGACTCTCCTGTAAGATTTAACTATTATAGCCCTGATGGATAACCAAATTGTTAAATATGTATTTCTAATCATGTGAACCTCTATTAGTTAAAAATATGCTGTTGATATATTCCCTTCTACTATTCTTTTTAACTCTAATAAGCATCCCTATAATTAAAGACAAACTCTAATATACTACCAAGGGGTTAGAGCTATAAGGGGTTAGTATTATAGCTAACAGCATAATTGTTATTTTTAAGTAGCTTGAGATGACGGTAGCTATCAGGCATAGCCCCTGTTTTTAATAGTATTTTTAAAAACTGGGCTTTCATTCATCACAGTTTACCTTCACTTTAATATGATCCAACGCTAGGCACTTGGTGAAATATCATTCTAAGCTAAACTATATTTCCAATATCTGTATTATTTACAAGAAAGCAACCAACTTGTTTTGATATGGAAACATTAAAAACTAAGGAGTTCCATTGTTGCTATAAAATGCTGTTTGTTGCAATGATACATAATTAAACCATGGCCTTTACTCACAAAACTTATATACGTCAGTTATGACAAGAACATATAACAATCAAATTTGAAGTTAAGTACTTCAGATATCAATACTTAAAGGGACATTAAAAGCAAAAATTTTCTTTCAGAATTCAGACAGATAATACAATTTTAAACAACATTCCAATTTACTTCTATTATCTAATTTGCTTCATTCTTTAGATATCCTTTGTTAAAGAGATAGCAATGCACACGGGCAAGCCAATCACAGGAGTCATCTATGTGCAGCCACCAATCAGAAGCTACTAAGCCTATCTAGATATGCTTTTCAGGAAAGAATATCAAGAGAATGAAACAAATTATATAATAGAAGTAAATTAGAAAGTTGTTTAAAATGGTATTCTCTATTTGAATCATGAAAGAAAAAAAATGGGTTTAATATCCCTTTAAGGACACAGAATATACAGTATGTATATACAAAATACAGCACATTAATACAAGTTAACCCAAAAATGGAGAATAAAATAATGTTGTACCCATATGACCACCGTGGATATACAGTGGTATAAGTATTTCCAACTCTTACATATGGACTGATAACTTTTCCGTTGTTTTGTTAGGATATATGGGGATATATGTTTTACTTTTTGTTATTTTATGTTGATCCTTGGTACATTAAATGTGAATATTATTGTACTAATATCTGTTTGCAGTTTCTTTATCAGTGTAAGTGGATACGTTTATTTTTAGCCATCGTTTTTGCAATACTGGTATTTTACTTTACATTTAAACAGCTTTTAATTCCTATTTTTTAGGTTAAAAAAAAAAACCTTTATCTGATTTAGCCTGTTATAGTTTACCAATAATTAGCAATAAACAGTAGTATAAAGTATGTTTAGAAGTAGAAGAGAAAAACTAATAGATTTTATAGGATGCACTTGTCTTGTCTCTAAACTGCATATTGTTTCTGGTAGGTTTCAGTGAATATAACAATCAAGTTACAAACAAATCTTTTCAAATAGTTTATGTATGTCATCAAAAAGCCATATCCCTGCAAATAAAATGAATGCTTATTTTTACAATGTCATTTAGGTTGGTTCGAATTTACAATATTAGTTTGCTCTATTACAGCACTTATTTGTATTTAGAGATCTTCAATTGAAGACGTAATTTGTTATAAACTGAAATGGCTCAAGTTTATTATTTTTATTCAGCAATGTTTCTGGTATATGAATATATTGTAAGATTAGCAAAGGCCAAAGAGAACAACTTACATCATTGAAAATAGATACAATCGGTTAGATTTATAGGTGTTTGTCCGGTTATGTTTAAAAGTTATTTTGAGGGTTGCTTCAACCTATCTTTTCTAGTGTTTCAATAGTGGGCCCTTACAGTAACATATACAGTTTTATTAAGTGTCCCAATCAGGACCACTCTTAGCATTTGTGGGGCCCTGGGCAAGACAAAATTGCCCCTTATTCAACTCCCCTTATATCCTCCTCCCTCTATGACCCAACCTTATCTCAACATTTATTATGTCATATAAAGAACAACACCATATTTTGCACATTCTGATACCATAAACACTGCTTCATAAACTAAATACAGGATGTGCATTGCACCTTCTCATACCCTTACCCCTGAAAATGACCCCCCCCCCCACAAAGCATGGAACCATGGTGGGTGCCCCTTTCTCCTTGGACAATACATGATAATTGTAAAATATATTGCATGTATATTTTATTAGGGTAAAGTAATCACTCTGGAAAAGCTAGAACCATCTTAGAAACCTTGAATATATGAAGAAATCGCTGACCATGTGAATTATTGGGTGTTCTATAGGTGTGTTCTGAGGTTTTCACCTAAACCTTATTAAGAATGCGGAATTCATATTTTGAAGTCTCTTCTCTTGTGACTGAGTCTCGCTATTTCAAAGCTAACAAGGTTGTCTTCTTTTTATTTATTTATTTATTTTACTTTAACTTGTTCTAAGTTGTTGTTTTTTTTTGTTTTTTTGTGCATATGTTACAGTGGAATTTTCTTTAATTTGTTTAGTAAGATATTGAAGGTTTGTTTTTGTTTTTTTGCTGCTGTTATCATTGACAGTGGAACTAATCAGTTGGGAAATTAATTGATTAGAATAGAGATGATCTCGCAACTCAATTATTTATATAGTCACCAATTCCGATATTAGTCTCACAAGTTTTATTGAATCTGGGCCAATGTGTTTAAAGGGATTCATGATTCAGAGCATGCAATTTTAAGACATTTCTAATTTACTCCTATTATCAATTATTCCATCGTTCTCTTGGTATCTTTATTTGAAAAGCAGTAATGTAAGCTTAAGAGCCGGCCCATGCTTAGTGGCTACATTTTCTAAATTACATTGTGACATTCGCGTGCCCTCTAAATGAAGTAGAATATTCACCTGCTCCAAATTCTTGCCACATTCATGATACTCCAGTATGTTGCCTTCAACCTGTAATAAAGCTATATCACTAATGGAATTTTCCTCTTCCTAAATCTGTTTATGCTGAGCCTCTGGACGCTTAGGGACAGATTACAAGTGGAGCATGATTTAATGCTCCCGCTTGAACATTAACTGAAGTAAGCTTATGCCAGCCCATTTTATAACACCTGTGAAGGGGTGGTTTTTCAAAATAGATTGCAATCAGGAGGGGTTAGACAGGTGCAGAGAGAAAACTGGCCCAGCTCTTAAAGGGACAGGAAACCCCAAAATATTTTTTCATGATTTGGATAGAACATACAATTTTAAACAACTTTCCAATTTTATATGATAATATTTATTATCAAATTTGCAATCACAAGAGACAAATGTGTGCAGGCACCAATTAGCAGCTAGCTCCCACTAGTGTAGTATATGTGCGTATTCTTTTCCAATAAAGGGACTACAGGTCTGTGGCTCTGTGCCAGATCATGACTATCTATTTTTGTATATTGGTCATCCTATGACATATGCTGTATGTCTTCTAATTTCATGTTCCTTTGTTATTTGCTAATAATCTTGTAATACTAGTGTTTTACAAATGTTTTGATGTTTTATGGTTGCCTCACTAGAGGTAGTAATTTCACATGGTTGTATCCCCTATGTGCTTGATATGCACCAGGAGTATAGAATTGTACTAACTCATGGGTTAGTCCCAACCTGACAATATTTTTTCCATGTGCTCTGGGTGCACTGGTGGGCTCTGGGGGATATTGACTATAAGCCTGTTTATCCACACTTGAAAATAGCCATATTCTAGCTTGATTTGTCTCAGGGGTTGTCACATACAACATCTAGGTTTGGGTGATGTATACTTCTATTTAATCTGGTACTTTATGTATCACATAGCTAATTTATTACATTTACTCTACGGAGCACCTTTATAGCCATACGCTCATTGTCGCCTGCTAAAATTAATATAGCGTTGAAGCTTCTCCTAATCCCATAAAAATTCTCAACGTTTGAAAAGACCCCCTTAGACAGACACTCAGATACCTATATCCTTTTCCTGATTATAGTTAGGATTTCTCTCCAGATTCCTACCATCCTTCTGGGTGACACCTTGGCGAACACTATACACGATTAACTGTTTGTCACTAACAGTATATCGTTTTCACAGGGATTGCAGATTTGGGGTCATGGGCCCGATCATGGCTCTGTCATTTTGTATATCGGAGGATTTGTTATATGCGCCATATGTCTTCTAATTTCATATACTTATTGTTGATAGCTAGTAACCTTGCTACACCAGTTTACAAATGCTGTTTTACAGATGTTTTCATGTTCTATGGTTGTCCCATTAGAGGTGGTAATTTCACATGGTTGTATCCCTTATGTGCTTGCTATTCATTGGGAGTATAGAATTGTACTAACTCATGGGTTAGTCCCAACCTGACAATATTTTTTTTCACTGTGCTCCGGGTGCACTGGTTGGCTCTGGGGGATATTGACTATATATCTGTTTATCCACACTTGAACGATGGATGTAATTTTACGAGTTTTACTGTTGGTAACTTACATACTAAACCTGACTTGAAAGTTTAGAGCTAAAATATATGGAACTATCGATGCTAATAATGTTTGCTATACACTTTTTCCCTAGATGAGGAGACCTTTATTGTTGTTGTGTACTAATATGTATTTTTATTTTATTTCTTACTACTTCAGAAGCTACTATGACACTTAATATTTGTGTTAACCTGCTTAGATATGGTTATGTATCCTCCCCCACACTTAGTCTATGGTAACTATACATCAAATACTAGTAGCATTTCCCAAAGACAATGGAGGTTCTCTGTCTCCCTGTGCCGGCAAGGGAGATGGAGGATATTTAACCCTAAATCCCTGTTCATATATATATTTAATAATTCATATTTCTTATGTGTGTCAAGAGATGGGTTAGCTGTTCATTTTTGGACCTACTTTATCAAAGGTACTGCCCATTTAGGGTTAATTCTTAGACTTCAGTTTCCTCTCTTGATCTAGCTTCATAGCTATAGATGTAATGTATATTTCGGCAATGCTGCTATTATATCAGAGTTGTTTCACATAACACTTGGAAGCTCACAAGTTTATTTTTAGGTAACACTCTGCATCGCTGATAAATACTTGCTTAAACCAAGATATTAAGTATAAGCTCACAGTATATATTTGACTAGATACAGTATAATTCCATCTCAGTTGCACTATATTTATAATTTAACCTCACTATTTACATACTCAACGTCAATGTCACTTAAAAGCTACCTTATGATTATGATAGTGTTTAGAGATGCCAGAATTGATTATACTCACCTCAGCAGGATCTTGTAAATATCTTATAACCTTTGTTATTTCAACTTTTAATGGACGCATATATGGATATTTCTGATCATTCTTCATAGCCCTAATAGTACTATAATTCCGCTCTCACTCCGCCCCTCCCATATTTTACATTCTTATATCACACCTACATATAATATTATTTATCATTTATTTTACATTGTCTCAAGTGGTGTGTATCTGCTGAATATTTCCATTTTATTAATACCACTAGGTTTTAGCGGTGCTTACACACTGACTATTCTCTATGTTCTCATACTACAATCATATGCTAGGGCCCACAGGTGAACCCATCCTGATATACGCTTTAACACACCTGTATCATTGCTCTTAATATTCTAATTCTCCTTCCTTTGATGTATCAGTTTATTTGAGGTACATATATGGAGTATGTATAATAGAAAATGGAGGTTTCATTTACAAATGTTCATCACGTCAGCAGACATGTATGCATTTTATTGTACTTCTAATATTCAGTCTGCATTGTTTTTTCTTGTTTTTCTGATTTTTTGCTTATTACTTAGTATGGTCTATTTTAGACGTTCATACCCTAATGTTACTGTGAATGAACATGTTCTTTGTACTGTTATTGCTAAAAATCTCAATAAAAGAATACAATAAAAAAATATATATATCCATTGATTGCAAATAAATACATATGATACTCTGATTACATGTTATATTTGCAATTATTCCTGCTCAGAATAATAATAATACATTTACACTATATACATATAGTGGTATATATAAACACATAGATATGACGGACAACATTGTTTAGAACAAAAAAAAGGAACTTAAGTTAGGGACATATAAATATGTTTGCAAAATATTTCTGACATAACACACACATATATATATATATACACCTTTAATAAAATCAAAAGGTGCTTCAACAAAGTATTAGTTTAAGGGTGTGCACATTTATGCAACCATGTTATTTTATTTTTATATTTTTTTCTTCCCTCTACCTAAAACATTTCAGTTTGTTTTTCAATTGAAATATACAGTTTATAGGTCACATTAACGGTGGAAAAAGTTCTAAAAATGATTTATCTTTGTCTCATTTTTACATCACAGAAACCTGACATTTTAACAGGTGTGTGTAGACTTTTAATATCCACTGGGTATATATATATATATATATATATATATATATATATATATATATATATATATACAAGTATGTGCAAGGATATATGTACAAATTCTAGCATTCATGAAAATTTAAAAAATAAATTAAAAAATATGACTCCTAGAAATACAAATACACATGAATTTTTGTGAAAGTATCATATAACAAATAAATATAAAAATAACTTTCTATGAGATATTGTTTGTTTAAGGTATAAATAAATCTATTTCTTGGACATTAACATATAAAAAATAAAGGATTAGCTTTAGAGAAATGTGCTTGTTCATGGACAGCAATGAAATGGTATAAATAAAGTTGGGAAAAAACAGAATAACCGAGACATCGATGACTGTTAGTTAACACCAGTCTGATGCTCTTCGCACCATACTTGACGCGCATGTTTTTGACGGCTTTTTTGATAAATAAGGAGATCGTATTCAGGTCCGCGTCAGCGATGTCTGACGAGTGTATTGACGCCGGTGAATGCAACATAGTTGACGCGCTTTGATAAATAAGCCCCTAACTGTTTGCTGTTTTCGACTCAGCAAGAAAATTATGTCCTCTACTGGAATAGATTCATGATCAAATACAATGTTCACAGACACAGACTCCAGCCTGATAATTGGACTTCCATCAAAGTTCTTCCACTCAGGTGTGTCTTTTAAAATTTTATACTGATTCCAGAAAGTCTCCAGATGAGACATACAGTAGGGGCCGAATTATAAAGCGGCAGGCAGACATGATTTGCTGTGGCGAATCATGTCCGCCTGACATAGCTAAATGCTGACAGCATACACTGTCGGCATTTAATATTGCACAAGCATTTCTTGCGAAATGCTTGTGCAATTACCGCCCCCTGCACATTCGCGGCTGCTAGCAGGGGGTGTCAATCATCCTAATCGTATCTGATCGGAATGATTGCTGTCCGCCACCTCAGAGGTGGCAGATGAGTTAAATTTCAGGGGTAGATTGCAGCATCCGCTGCTTGATAAATCTACCTCAGCGTCTTAAAGCTGATATCATTATGCTCTGAATATTAAGCACGTAGCATGGAATAAACAGCATCTTTATGAAATCCCAATGATTTTTTTTTTTTTTTTTTAATATTTTTATTGAGGCTGAAAAATAGAGACAGTACAAAATTGTTGCATATACAGCTAGTATAAAACAGATGGTAATAATCAACAAAGTCCTTGTAATACAAAACATTGCGAGATATTCATACTGTAGTACTACACATATAGCAAAGTAAAATTAAATCAACCTTATATTTTCTTAACATTAGCAAGTAAGTATCACATATAACCAATATTGATTTTGAAAGTATAAATTGGACTAGTGGATGGTGTTGGTCAGGCATGCTAAGTTAAATAGGATGGGTATAGGTAACAACATAAGATTATATGAATATATATATATATATATATATATATACTAGACAATCTTGCAAAACACATAGGGGAAACTAAGTTAAATAGAATGGTAAGCTGCAAGATTTGCTTATGAAGAAGGTAGATAGAATGCGGTATAAACAAGAAAAAACGCGCATTTAACCCTCCTGGTAAAGGAGGTTTATTATGTAAGGTGGGGGTGGGGTAGGAGGTGGTGAGCTGAATATGGTAAGCAGATAAAGTCCTTGGTCATCCTCCAGAAATGTAAAATATTTGTACATGCGAGGGATTACAGTTGGGACAATTACTGGAGTATGAGCGCTCTCCTGCAACCTTTTAACATGCCGGATTAGATTCAGCTTGTCAAAGTAGATTAAACTAAGTAAGGTATTGCAAAAAGCCAACCATACATACTCTAACTTTTAGAAGTGAGGTGTAGATAATGTAATGTTCTATGCTCTAAACCTGGGTATATGATAATCGTAGTACTGGCTAGTAAATGAGCGGGGTGAGCAGAATACAAGTAACAACCCTCAACATAACTAGTCTTCAATTGGTACTAAAGGATAGGGTATTAGGTAGGTTATGTAAGTTTAAAACAAAATAGTGATAAGCAGATGCGAAAATAGTTAATTAAACCATTGAATGTCTCCTCCTTAAGAACAGAAATGCTCTATCTCCCGAATGTGGGCCCACCATCCAGGAGCAGAAAGTTCATAAATGTTTAGTACCAAGGGGGAGGGGATTATGACAACCTAGATTTTGATATAGCTTGGGTTTAATATGTGCATATTACACCCTAACTTAAATGCCTAAGATTGTAAGGTGGGGACATCTTCAGACCAAATACCAACCCTCAGAACTGTGTGATGAAACTAACAATGCATTATAAAGTTAAACTCTGGTTATATAACCCAGGAACTTATGGCTGTAATAAATAAACACAACGTTAAGTTTAAATATAACAAAATATGCCAAATAGCTTATTAGGCTAGATATTAATATGACTAATTAAACAACCATATTGAGAGCCATAATGAGATCTAAACCTATATATAAGCACCTGAGGTGTATATTTGTAAAAGAAAAAAACATATAGTTACAAACAAGGTAAATTGTAAGACGCCTAATTATCATACATCTATGAAACCTCTAGGTACCCTATAATATAAAACTCAAGTTAACGTGTATAAAGCAACCAATGACAGTAAATAAACTTGCGTATATGAAACATGGAGAGAAGATAACTGTCTATATCTAGTACGTTATCCAGTATCTCATATAGCAAAATCTGCTGTTAGTTTAGTTAGCCCGCTTCATGGTAAAATAAAAGACAGTTGTCATTAGAAAATAAAAACCTACAGCATAGGCTCAATTATTTAACTGAATAAAAAATGAGGTAAAGCTTAGCAGGTAGGATTAAATAAAGCTTTGTTCGCTATCTGTGGGACACTTATATTGGAAGGGTTAATCATTCAGATGGACTTTTTGGATAAGTACTTTGTGAAATCAAACGTGGTTAGACAATTGTCCATGTTCAGAGTCTTTGGGTGAATAAATCTATAGTGCAAGATATTGCAGAACAGCCCTAGAGTCTGTGTCCACGAGTCTCAGAGTCAAACATCGTCATATGAAGACACAGATAGGAAGGGTTCAATACATAATATAATATGGGCACAATACTTAGGATAACAAAGGCAAGACGAACTATATCCTATATGTGAGGCAGTTCATAAACATGCAAGGGAGGTTTATTATCCAGTACCCTATTTACATAGTGCTTAATCCTAACCTATACCAGCTTTAGGTAGCTGGAAGCTGCAGAAATCAGGGTCCACAATGTAAATGGTGGAGTCTTTCAGTAGCGGAATCCATGGTGGCAAAAAGAGATAAGGCATCGGCAGGGATACTGATAACGACTGCAATTCGTCCCATAATTTTTCTCTCATGTCATGTAGTTCGCTAGCTGTAGTTGGTTGTGCGACCAAACTGCAGGGCATCTCGCTGTTTCTGTAGCTCTTGGATTCCTTCAAAGCCCCCTTCGGGGTGTATGAGTAAAATAGTCTCATATTGTTCCATTGGCTGAGTGCGAGTGCCACCGTAGGATCACAATCATCGCCAGGTAAGCCGAGGTTCCTAATAACAGAAGGGAAGCAGGGTCTCCGCTTGTCCAGTAGCTTCCATTTCTGAGTCTGATTTTTCCGAATCACCTGCGTAGTGAAAGATATTACATCCGTTCCAGCCTTGCACATGGTATCGGCTGTGTCTTGTATGCTTCCGCTATTTTGCTTGTTCCACTGCCCTGGTTAAACTGGAAGGCAGGTATGTGGCTTTGAATAGGCTGAACTAAAATGTGCCTCAGGCACATTTCGATTAGCTGGAAGGAGGCCTCAATACAGCCCCATGCAATTGATTCCCAATCTTCCGCAGCCGCCATTTACTTAGAAAGCAATACCACAGCTGAGACAACTTCTAGGGCTACCGCAGTAGTTTAATTCAATGAGCTGGATGCTATTATTGGTTCACCATGCAAGTATTATGAACTGGAGATCCCACAGTGGCCGTCGTCGTCCATCTGCCATCAGTTGTTCTTGCAGACTGTATGTCCGTGGTAGCATCACAAGCTAAAATTAGGAGTTAATACTTAGTATGGATGCCCAGACTTGGTTAGCAGGATGTATTATGAAGATATCTTATAAGGATCCTTAGTAGATCAATGGTGTTCCAGGATATACCAGATTTATACCTCTAATACCAGACTCAAGAACTGGAGCTCTTGCAACATGCATCCGACATCTTAAGCAGTTGGCTCCGCCCCATCCCAATGATTTCTTAATGAGCGCCTGGCCCACATACTCCAGACCTCTGTCCTCTTCATGATTGCAACAATAGATTAATCTGACAACATTCCTCCTCTTTAAAGGATTTTCCCCAAGTAAATTAGAAAAATACTTTGGGCCTTTCTAAACTTCATGTCTGGAACTTGAAGGTTGGTCAGTAAAGAAAACAGCAGCATTTCTATTTTAAAAATTTAGTGCAGATACTTGGGGTACTTTAAATACAGGACGCATTTTAGGCTGCTCAAACCCAACAACTGATCCATGCAGTTGTGTGGCAGTCTCCAGTGCTGACTGTGTCAAATCTGTAGCTTCTGGTTTATTCTACAATACTGTGCTTTCCCCCATTACTCAAATCTAATGCCTCTTCATAATCGGTGGCCTGTGCACAAGCAAAATCCATGTCTGTATGACTTTGCTTTTGCTGCAGACTTCTCTCCCCTGGGTGGGGAATCAGCACATTCAGCCTCCTTGTTTACACAAACACCCTCTTATTGCAGCACCTGCACATGGCTGCAAAGTGTGTTGCTTTGTACAGATTCAGCATGGCAGAATTCATTCTTGTCTGGTCTTCCTTCTCTTTTCAAGCTCCAAACTCCTTTTCTGTTTACTGTCTGAAGCAGAGATATCCTTATTAAACAACTATAAATGCTGCAACTCAGCTTTTGCTGCTCGCTTGCTTTGCACATCTCCATTAAAGGGATAGTCTAGTCAAAATTAAACTTCCATAATTCAGATAAAGCATTCACTTTCTAAATTACTCCTGTTATCAATTTTTGTTGGTTCTCTTGGTATCTTTATTTGAATGTAAGCTTAGGAGCTGGCCCATTTTTTATTCAGAACCTGGGTAGCTCTTGCTGATTGTTGACTACATTCAAGCACCAATCAGAAGTGCTACCCAGTTGCTGAACCAAAAATTGGCTGGCTCCTAAGATTACATTCTTGCTTTTTCAAATAAAGATAACAAGGGAACAAAGAAAAATTGATAATCGGAGTAAAATGGAAAGTTGCTTAAAATTGCAGGCTCTATCTGAATCATGAAAGTTTAATTTTGACTAGACTATCCCTTTAAGTTTTAGCAACTCAGAAGCTGACACATCGTGCTGTTTTTTTTTCTCTTTTTCTTGCTCAATCTATGACAAATATACATTTCCATAGGTCTTTACCTTTTCCTCAGAGGCCAAACTGAAACCTCTGTCTTTCTGTACTTCAACTTCCCAGCTTCTTGCACCTCCTCCTGGGTCAGAAGTAGGGTTGCCAACTCGGCCATGTTTTCCTGGACACTTATGAGTTACACATGCTGCAGGGTAAGCAGGGCGGAACATGAATAGTGCTGTCCAGGACCACTATTTGTGTGCTGTCCAGGGATGTAATTCATGTTCCCCTCTGCACACCCTGCAGCATGTGTAACTCATAAGTGTCCAGGAAACATGGCCGAGGTGGCAACCCTAGTCAGCAGCCGTATTGAGTTCCTAGTGGGAGCTCAGCAGAACACAACCACACATGTGCAGCACACACAGTGAATAGCAGGGAACACCCCTTTGCGAGACACAGGGTTCTTATGGGAAAAATAGCATTCAGAAAATTCCAGCATGGGCTTCAATATACTGGCAAGAAGAAGAGAGCTTTAGACGATCTGGTCCATAATGTTTTAAAAAATGTTTAGAATTGGTTAATATTTTATGCTTTAGTAGGGATGTGCATTTGTGACATTTGGGCCGATGTTAACGCTAAAGATGACAACCGCAAGCGACATTCTGCAATTTTCAGAGCCAGATTTATTCTCGTAAAAGTGCGACACACTAATATCTGGATTTGCTCAGATCTTAGTCTGTTGCACTTTCACAAGAATAAATTTGGCACTGAAAATTGCCAAATACTGCTTGTGGCCGCCATCTTTGGTATTTGGATCAGCCTGAATATCACAAATGCTCATCCCTACTCTCTAGTAAGACAACAGAAATGTCTTGTAATTACAAGGAGTTTAGTGTCTCTTTATTAAAGGGACATTAAACACTAAACACATGCTAGATAGAATGATGCATTCAAAGAAAAGATTAGTCCATGACTAACATGTAGATGTATTTTTTAAAGTTTCATTAGTTGTTTAAAAAGTAACAAAATAAGTGTAAAGTTCTAGTGTCTATAAAACACTGGGAGCTGCCATGTTGTAACTTGTGTTACCTTCTCTGTTGTGGCCAATTAGGGACAGTTATACATAGGTCACTAGAGTGTGCAGCCAATGGTTGTGCTGGATTTAACAGTGTTCTGCACTTCCATTTCTAACAGGAACTGAAAAGCTCACAATTTCAGAATGGAATTACAGGCAAAGAGGACAAAATAAATAATGAAAGTATATTGCAGAGTTGTTTTATTATATACAATTTATCATTTTATATTACCATCTCAAAGTGTTTAATGTCCCTTTAAGTAAATTAATTTAAACAGCTAAAAAAATCTTTAATCTTTTTTTTTATGTTTCTTTTCTTTCAGTCATGTTTCTACTTTCTACTCACCTCTTGCATTATACTGCTCACACCTTCCTGTATTTCAAATATATAACTTCCAGTAAAAGCAAAGCACATACAGGCAGCAGTTTGCATGAAAGCTATGGCACTGAAAATACAATAGGCGAGCTACAGAGTGAGTGTAATCTGGATTTGATTGACATTTTAGGGTCACTCATAAAGCAGCAGATAAGACCATTTTTATTCAGAGGAAAAACCTATTATAAAAAGAAAACAGCAGTCTTAACAGACATGGAAATTATAGGTTTATTCAGGCTCATTATAAACATCATTATTATTAAATAAGTTAGAAAAATGTAATTTAAGTACACAAAAATAAATTGAAAAGGCTGCCAGTAATGATGTCAATCAGCCTATTCAGTCTGTCACTATTCACGCTGAAATGTTTTTGTAAGCGTTAATGACAGCTGCATTCAGTCAGATGCTACCTCTGCAGTTGCTCAATTTAAAGGGGTGTAAGTGTGTTAAAGCATTTTATTATTAACGTCTCCAAAGGGGGCTATACAGTAGGTACAGTATGTGCACAGATCTTGCACTTTCACAAGAAGGAATCGGCTGCCTTCTTCCACATTCAGATCATCACAAATAATCTAAATGCACATGCCTATTAAACAGAAAGTTATTCTCAGCTCAATAGCAGTAATCTATTAGTCTGAGCTAGCTGAACACATCTGGTGAGCCAGTGACAAAAGGTATATGTGAGAGCAGGATAACAACGATGTTTACTAATCAGCTGATTGTTTATTTCAACTGTGCTCCAGTGTAGATATCCTGAAAAGATTGCCTGTTGGGGAGGCTTGAGGATTGGAGTTGAAAAACCCTGCCATTTTTTTTATAAGGAGTTTAGCCCTGGATTGCAAAATAATACACATTTTATCATAGTTTTAAATGTTAACAAAAGCTGTTGTTTTATATATTTATTTTGTTAAGTATGAGAGCAGGGGTGACTATAAACAAAAAGATGGGCCGGCTCGTAAGCTTACATTCCTGCTTTTTCCAATAAAGATACCAAGAGAATGAAGACAAGTTGATAATAGGAGTAAATTAGAAAGTTGCTTAAAATTGCATTTTCTATCTGAATCATAAAAGAAAAAAAAAAATTGGGTTCAATCCCTTTAAAAATTGGGTATGTGAACAAATGTTGCCATAAAGTTTCATATCACAGACTGAAAGTGTTACTGCTGGAAATGTGGAGGTCATCTACTACTAAGTATTCATGCTTTTCTTATTTAAAGGAACATTACACACTTAATACATTTCATGCATATCTCTCTAATTACGGGTGCTGCCATTTTTTAACCTAGGTTACACAGCAGGTATCTGAAGCAGAACTGCTGCATATGAGCAAAAAATTAGCACTGGAACCCAATGAAAAATGAAATTTCAACCTGGCAGCACCCATCACCAGGGGGAGGAGGGGAATAACCTTACTATTATACTTACAAAATATATTTAGTATTTAATGTCCCTTTAAATTCTCATTTTACCCAACTGACTTTTCTTCTTGCTCCGAAAAGAGGAAATTATATTTAAATAAGGGACAGCCTTGTAAATATTTGGCTAACAAAATATTTGAGATTTTGGGGTGCTGCAATAATGATTGGGAATGCACAACATCTAGGGATGGGCGAATGTTTCGCAACATTCGAAAAACTGCACGAATTTTAACACATTCGTTCGTTCGAATCGAATTTCGAATGTTAACATAACATTCTAACATTCGATTTTCGAATATTCGGTTTCGAATTTTACGATTACATTCGAAAAAATTTGATTTAGAAAAATTCGAATTTAGATTGTAATAGTATTTCTAACGCTTTTTCTTTAAATGTAATATTCGAATTATGCAATATTCGAATCCGAAAAATTCGAATTTAGATTGTAATAGTATTTCTAATGCTTTTTCTTTAAATGTAATATTCGAATTATGCAATATTCGAATTCGAAAAATTCGAATTTAGATTGTAATAGTATTTCTAATGCTTTTTCTTTAAATGTAATATTCGAATTATGCAATATTCGAATTCGAAAAATTCGAATTTAGATTGTAATAGTATTTCTAATGCTTTTTCTTTAAATGTAATATTTGAATTATGCAATACGTGTATTCGAATTCGAAAAATTTGAATTTAGATTGTAATAGTATTTCTAATACTTTTTCTTTAAATGTAATATTCAAATTATGCAATACGTGTATTCGAATTCGAAAAATTCGAATTTAGATTGTAATAGTATTTCTAATACTTTTTCTTTAAATGTAATATTCGAATTATGCAATATTCGAATTCGAAAAATTCGAATTTAGATTGTAATAGTATTTCTAATGTTTTTTCTTTAAATGTAATATTCGAATTATGCAATATGTGTATTCGAATTCAAAAAATTCGAATTTAGATTGTAATAGTATTTCTAATGCTTTTTCTTTAAATATAATATTCGAATTATGCAATACGTGTATTCGAATTCGAAAAATTCGAATTTAGATTGTAATAGTATTTCTAATGCTTTTAAATGTAATATTCGAATTATGCAATACGTGTATTCGAATTCGAAAAATTCGAATTTAGATTGTAATAGTATTTCTAATACTTTTTCTTTAAATGTAATATTCGAATTATGCAATATTCGAATTCGAAAAATTCGAATTTAGATTGTAATAGTATTTCTAATGTTTTTTCTTTAAATGTAATATTCGAATTATGCAATACGTGTATTCGAATTCGAAAAATTAGAATTTAGATTGTAATAGTATTTTGAATGCTTTTTCTTTAAATATAATATTCGAATTATGCAATACGTGTATTCGAATTTGAAAAATTCGAATTTAGATTGTAATAGTATTTCTAATGCTTTTAAATGTAATATTCGAATTATGCAATATTCGAATTCGAAAAATTCGAATTTATATTTGAATTCGAAAAATTTGAATTTATATTCGAATTCGAAAAATTCGAATTTATATTCGAATTCGAAAAATTTGAATTTATATTCGAATTCGGAAAATTCGAATTTATATTCGAATTCGAAAAATTCGAATTTATATTCGAATTCGAAAAATTCGAATTTCGAATGTAGACATTCGATATAATTAGAAACATTCGAATTCGAAAGTGACATTCAAAAACTGTAAATAACATTCGATTTTCGAATTTTTAAGAATATTCGTTCTTATCGACATTCGAATTTAGAATAACATTCGTTCTACATTCGAAATTCGAAAATTTGCACATTCGCCCATACCTAACAACATCCCTTAGAAATGACACTGAAAGCGAGGCTCTTAAGGACATCCGTCATATTTTTTTAATGAATATTAAAGGGACATAAAACACAATATTTTTCTTTTAGGATTTAGGTAGAACATACCGTTTTAAACAACTTTCCAGTTTACGTCTATTATCAAATTTGCTTCATTCTCTTGGTATCATTTGTTGAAGGAGCAGGAATGCACTACCGGTTTCTAACTGAACACATGGGTGAGCCAATGACAATCGGTATATATATGCAGCCACCAATCAGCAGCAAGAACCTAGTTTTTTTGTTGCTTATGAGCTTTTCAAGATAAACCTTTCAACAAAGGATAACAAGAGAAGGAAGCAAATGAAATAATAGAAGTAAACTGAAAAGTTGTTTAAAATTGTGTGTTCTGTCTAAATCATGAATGTCTAATTAGGACTTTACTGTCCCTGTTAAGGTTGAACCAATGTGGCTAATCAAAAGCATGCCCAGTCAAGTTATGGGGCTCCATTTATCAGATGTCAAGCGGACATGATTTGCTGTAGCGAATCATGTCTCCTGGACATCGATGCACGAGGACAGCATACAGTGTCTGCAATTATCATTGTACAAGCATTTCACCAGAAATGCTTCTGCAATCCCGCCCCCTGCTCACTGGCGGCCAATCTGCCTCTAGCAGGGGCTGTCAATAATCCTGATCGTATCAGGATGATTTCAATCCACCACCTAAAAGGTGGTGGGCAGGTTAAAGAGCAGCGGTCTTATCGCCTGAAATGAGCGGCCTCCGAAGCTGCATTCGCTGCTTGATAAATGGAGCCCATGACGTTTTGTTGGCAGACAAGCAAAGCTGCTGTGCTAATGAAATTGCCTGTGTCTCCTCTTTTAAAGAGACATACATGTAATGTAATGCAGTAGACATTATCATGTCTGTTAGCTTCTTTATTCAACCACCATATAAGTAAAATCAGACATTAATTAAATGTATTAAACTTATCATTGATATTAAAATGAAATACCACTTTACTGGCTCTGGAACAGCTACCAAGATGCCTTTTATTTGAAGGGTAAAAACTGAATTGTTTAATATATAATTTGAAAACAAATCTGCTTTGCATTGTTTATACAAATGAGCCTTAAAGGGATATGAAACCCAAACATTGTATTTTGTGATTCAGATAGAACATACCATTTAAAAAAAACAAAACAAATTTACCTCTATTATCAAATATATTCTATGTTAAAGAGACACCTAGGTTGGCATCTGGAACACTACATGGCAGGAAATAGTGCTGCCACCTAGTGCTCTTGCTAATTGATAACATTCTTGCAAAACTGCTGCCCTATAGACCGGCTCCTCAGCATATGTCCCTGCTTTTTATCAAAAGATATTAAGAGAACAAAGAAAAAAATGATAATAGAAGTAGATTAGAAATTTGTTTAAAATTGCACGCTCTATCTGAATCAAGAAAAAAAAACATTTTGAGTTTAATTTCCCTTTAAGTTTTTATTTACTTAAAGGGACATAATACTCATATGCTAAATCACTTGAAACTAATGCAGTATAACTATAAAAAGATGACAGGAAAATATCACCTGAGCATCTCTATGTAAAAAAGGAAGATATTTTACCTCACAATCTCCTCAGCTCAGCAGAGTAAGTTCTGTGTAAAAAGTTATACTCAGCTGCTCCCAGCTGCAGGTAAAAAAAAAGAAAAGAAGAAATGAACAGCAGCCAATCAGCATCAGCAGTGCTGAGGTCATGAACTCTTACTGTGATCTCATGAGATTTGACTTAACTCTCATGAGATTTCATAGTAAGCTTCCTTTACCTGATTGAGAAGTACACAAGGCTCATCCCCTAAGCTGTCCCAGGACAGACACACTAAAATGCTTCTTAGAAATCCTTTACAATGGGAGGTGGCTACTGAGGAACTTTTGAGGTAAAATATCTTTCTTTTTTACATAGAGATGTTCAGGCGATATTTTCTAGTCAGCTTTTTACAGCTATGCTGCAGCACTTTAAAGTGTTTAAACATTTGGGTATTATGGCCCTTTAATAATTATTGGTTCAACTACCTTTGTGCGTATTTGTACTGAATTCAAGCCCTTTAGGAATTATAGAGGTCATGGTTAGTTTAACCAGCAATTTGGCATGCAAGATAATGAATATTTACATGCATCATTATAGTGTAGAGCCCAGTATGGACTTGGAGCAGACTTAAGGGTTAAGGCACTGTGGGATGGGAGGTATAGTTGTGTTGGTTGCAACTGTGTTGCAATTGGTAGGGATGGGGATAGTTTACCTTTATAAGCAGGGGCAGACCTACCAATGGTGTAGGTGGTGCCACTTCCCCAGGGCCAGAGGGCTGGAAGGGGCCCACAGAGAACTCTAATTGAAAAAGTGTAATGTTTTGTTTTTCTTTCTGTAAGTGGCGGCACAAAGTTCCAAAGATTGCAAACTGGTAAGCAAGCCAGGTGTGTGCCGCAACTTACAGAAAGAAATTCAGTTGTCAAGCTAATTTTTCTGGTGGGTGTTGCAATGCCTCCATATGCCTGTGTGTCCATTTTGTGTAATAGTGTGTTCTGCTCACTATGTAGGGAGCTCAATTCACATGTACTAGGCATACAATAGAGTGGGAGTTAAGAGGTGGGCAGGGCGATGAGCAGACCGGGAAATTAATTTCTCACCTTAGAGAAGACGCAGTGATGGACAAAGTCTTCTTGGAACTTCTGGAAGCTGAAAATAGAGCTAAAAATAGCAGAGGTTGGTAGTGCTGTTTCTTACTTGCCAGCCCAGAGCCTCCACAACTGTCTGTACCTCTCCCGGGCTGTAGGAAGACCCTATTAATTGTAAATGATTGAATTAAGAAAGTAATGCATTAAAAACAGACATGCAATTGAAGCTTAGACTAGAGCTGAATGTTGTTGAAGATTGCTTTGTTTCTTCCCTGCGGATTGCAGATCTCATGCAGGACTTGCACTGGCACCACAAACTGTAACTGGAGGATAGCAAATCTATATGGGTGAGCAAATGGAAGCTTCCTGTCTTACTGAGTGTAAATATGTTTAGTTTTACTAAAGTAACATTAATTTAATCTAACAGCTCTGAATATCTCTCCTGACAATTTGATTTTTTAAACTGAAGTACAAATCCCTCTTAGACTGTAATCAGCTTTGTATAATTTGTCCTGTGTGGATATATGAAAAATATAGTTGGAATACTAGTAAATCTTTTTATCATTCATATTACTTTGTCATATATTTTAGGGTCAGCTTTTTTCCCCACCAGTGACTACTACAGAAGTGTTTAAAATATGTTGACATTTAAGGTACGAAAATGATGAAGATACATGTTATATCCTGTATTTAAAAATGCATATTTCAAGTTTAATTTTTATTAATTAGAATTGTAGTGATATATATATATATACACACACAAACACACACCAGCTATTACAGAGATCATATATAATAGGTGAAATCTGAAACAAATTGTAAAAAGTATGTTATAATTTTAACATACATTAACTTTACATTAAAGCAGCAGACATATATATATATATTTATATATAGTAATCAAATCTTCAGAGCAACCCACCAGATGCCAGCTGCCTGGGGGCAAAGATATGATTCAATACAGTAACAAACGATTGTACTCACTGGAAAATCAAAATGGTATTGGAACGTTTTCGGAGATATGGAGGCCTACTTATCAAGCCGTCAACCACAAATACGCTGGAATTCCGCAGCGTAATTGTGGAGAGCTTGATTCCCCTTAGTTATCAAAGCCTACAGACCGGCAAAAGTAGAAATTTGTGACGTAACATATAATCCGCCGGTCTCAGTCCGACACAGATCGATGCTTATGCCATTACAGATGTTCCGAATGCAAACTCAGCACTATCTGACTACTTTTGCAAGTTAACAAATATCTACCAGGTACGCTCGCCACTATTCCGGCCCAGTGTACCTGGTTTTCAATCCGCCGCCCTGGAGGCCGTGGATGTTATAGGAATCAATGGGAGTCTGAAAGCAGCAAAAGCTCATGTTCGCTGCTGCTCAATATCCCATTGATTTCTATGGAAGAATAAAAGTTACATTTACACCTAACACCCTAACATGAACCCCGAGTCTAAACACCCCTAATCTGCCGCCCCCTACACCGCCGCCACCTTCATAAAGTTATTAACCCCTATCTTGCCGCTCCCAGAGCCCACCACAACTAAATACATGTATTAACCCCTAAACCCCTGGCCTCCCACATCACTAGCACTTACTAAAGCTATTAACCCCTAAACCGCCAGCCCCCCACATTGCCATAAACTAAATTAAACTATTAACCCCTAAACCTAACAACCCACTAACTTTATATTAAATATTAACTCATCCCTATCTTATAATAAATTTAAACTTACCATTAGATTTAAATTAAACTATATTAGACTATTAATTAACCTACCCTAACTATTATACTAAAATTACATTAAACTATATTAAACTAATAATTAATCTACCCTAACTGTTATACTAAAATTACATTAAACTATATTAAACTAATAATTAATCTACCCTAGCTGTTATACTAAAATTACATTAAGCTACAAATGCAATTAACTATATTACAGTATATATTTAAACACCTAACCCTACTCAAATAATTTAAATCTACAATAAAAAATTACAAAGTTACAAAAAACTAACAACTAAGTTACAAAAATTAGCAAACACTAACGCCTAGATTTCGAGTTTTATGTTAGAAGGGGTGCGTTAGCTACGCATGCTTTTTTTCCCCCGCACCTTTTAAATACCGCTGGTATTTAGAGTTTACAGAATGGCTGCGTTAGGTTCCAAAAAAGGAGCGTAGAGCATAATTTACCGCCACTGCAACTCTAAATACCAGCGGTGCTTACGAAAGCGGCCAGCTTCAAAAACGTGCTTGTGCACGATTTCCCCATAGGAAACAATGGGGCAGTTTGAGCTGGAAAAAAAACCTAACACCTGCAAAAAAGCAGCGTTCAGCTCCTAACGCAGCCCCATTGTTTCCTATGGGGAAACACTTCCTATGTCTGCACCTAACACCCTAACATGTACCCCGAGTCTAAACACCCCTAACCTTACACTTATTAACCCCTAATCTGCCGCCCCCGCTATCGCTGACACCTGCATTTTTTTTAACCCCTAATCTGCCGCTCCGTATACCGCCGCAACCTACGTTATCCCTATGTACCCCTAATCTGCTGCCCCTAACACCGCCGACCCCTATATTATATTTATTAACCACTAATCTGCCCCCTCAACGTCGCCGCTACCTACCTACAATTATTAACCCCTAATCTGCCAACCAGACCTCACCGCTACTCTAATAAATGTATTAACCCCTAAAGCTAGGTCTAACCCTAACACTAACACCCCAATAAATTAATTAAATAAAATACCTACAATTATCTACAATTAAACCTAACACTACACTATCAATAAATTAATTAAATACAATACCTACAAATAAATACAATTAAATAAACTAACTAAAGTACAAAAAATAAAAAAGAACTAAGTTACAAAAAATAAAAAAATATTTACAAACATTATAAAAATATTACAACAATTTTAAGCTAATTACACCTACTCTAAGCCCCCTAATAAAATAACAAAGCTCCCCAAAATAAAAAAATGCCCTACCCTATTCTAAAATACAAATAGAAAAGCTCTTTTACCTTACCAGCCCTTAAAAGGGCCTTTTGCGGGGCATGCCCCAAAGAATTCAGCTCTTTTGCCTGGAAAAAAAACCATACAATACCCCCCCCAACATTACAACCCACCACCCACATACCCCTAATCTAACCCAAACCCCCCTTAAATAAACCTAACACTAAGCCCCTGAAGATCTTCCTACCTTATCACCGATCTGTCCAGGCTCCGAAGTCTTCATCCAAGCCCAAGCGGGGGCTGAAGATGTCCATGATCCGGCTGAAGAGGTCCATCATCGGGCAAAAGTCTTCATCCTATCTGGGCAGAAGAGGAGATCCGGACCGGTAGACATCTTCATCCAAGCGGCATCTTCGATCTTCTTCCATCCGACGACGAGCGGCTCCATCTTCAAGACCTCCGGCGCGGATCCATCCTCTTCTTCCGACGTCCTAACACAGAATGAAGGTTCCTTTAAGGGACGTCATCCAAGATGGCGTCCCTTGAATTCCGATTGGCTGATAGGATTCTATCAGCCAATCGGAATTAAGGTAGGAAAATTCTGATTGGCTGATGGAATCAGCCAATCAGATTCAAGTTCAATCCGATTGGCTGATTGGATCAGCCAATCAGATTGAGCTCGCATTCTATTGGCTGATCGGAACAGCCAATAGAATGCAAGCTCAATCTGATTGGCTGATCCAATCAGCCAATCGGATTGAACTTGAATCTGATTGGCTGAATTTTCCTACCTTAATTCCGATTGGCTGATAGAATCCTATCAGCCAATCGGAATTCGAGGGACGCCATCTTGGATGACGTCCTTTAAAGGAACCTTCATTCTGTGTTAGGACGTCGGAAGAAGAGGATGGATCCGCGCCGTAGGCCTTGAAGATGGAGCCGCTCGTCGTCGGATGGAAGAAGATCGAAGATGCCGCTTGGATGAAGATGTCTACCGGTCCGGATCTTCAGCCAGATCATGGACATCTTCAGCCCCCGCTTGGGCTTGGATGAAGACTTCGGAGCCTGGACAGATCGGTGATAAGGTAGGAAGATCTTCAGGGGCTTAGTGTTAGGTTTATTTAAGGGGGGTTTGGGTTAGATTAGGGGTATGTGGGTGGTGGGTTGTAATGGTGGGGGGTGGGGTATTGTATGTTTTTTTTTCCAGGCAAAAGAGCTGAACTCTTTGGGGCATGCCCCGCAAAAGGCCCTTTTAAGGGCTGGTAAGGTAAAAGAGCTTTCTATTTGTATTTTAGAATAGGGTAGGGCATTTTTTTATTTTGGGGGGTCTTTGTTATTTTATTAGGGGGCTTAGAGTAGGTGTAATTAGCTTAAAATTGTTGTAATATTAGTTCTTTTTTGTACTTTAGTTAGTTTATTTAATTGTATTTATTTGTAGGTATTGTATTTAATTAATTTATTGATAGTGTAGTGTTAGGTTTAATTGTAGATAATTGTAGGTATTTTATTTAATTAATTTATTGATAGTGTAGTGTTTAATTGTATCTTAGGTTAGGATTTATTTTACAGGTAATTTTGTATTTATTTTAACTAGGTAGCTATTAAATAGTAAATAACTATTTAATAGCTATTGTACCTGGTTAAAATAAATACAAAGTTGCCTGTAAAATAAATATTAATCCTAAAATAGCTACAATATAATTTATAATTTATATTGTAGCTATATTAGGGTTTATTTTACAGGTAAGTTTTTTGCTTTAAATAGGAATTTATAATAAAAATAATTTATTTAATAAGAGTTAATTTATTTCGTTAGATTTAAATTATATTTAATTTAGGGGGGTGTTAGTGTTAGGGTTAGACTTAGCTTTAGGGGTTAATACATTTTTTATAGTGTTGGCGAGGTCCGGTACTTGAAGTTAGGTGTCAGTGATGTTAGGGAGGGCAGATTAGGGTTAATACTATTTATTATAGGGTTAGTGAGGCGGGAGTGAGGCGGATTAGGGGTTAATACATTTATTAAGGTAGCGGTGAGGTCCGGTCGGCAGATTATGGGTTAATAAGTGTAGGCAGGTAGCGGCGACGTTCGGGGTGGCAGATTAGGGGTTAATAAATATAATATAGGGGTCGGCGGTGTTAGGGGCAGCAGATTAGGGGTACATAGGGATAACGTAGGTGGCGGCGGTGTGCGTTCGGCAGATTAGGGGTTAAAAAATTTTAATAGAGTGGCGGCGATGTGGGGGGACCTTTGTTTAGGGGTACATAGGTAGTTTATGGGTGTTAGTGTACTTTAGAGCACAGTAGTTAAGAGCTTTATGAACCGGCGTTAGCCCAGATAGCTCTTAACTCCTGGCTTTTTTCTGCGGCTGGAGTTTTGTCGTTAGATTTCTAATGCTCACTTCAGTCAAGACTCTAAATACCGGCGTTAGAAAGATCCCATTGAAAAGATAGAATACGCAATTGGCGTAAGGGGATCTGCGGTATGGAAAAGCCGCGGCTGGAAAGTGAGCGTTAGACCCTTTAATGACTGACTCTAAATACCAGAGGGCGGTAAAAACCAGCGTTAGGACCCCCTAATGCTGGTTTTGACGGCTAACGCAGAACTCTAAATCTAGGCGTAAGTTACACAAAATAAAAAAGAAATGATCAAATATTTAAACTAATAACACCTAAACTAAGAGCCCTATGAAAATAACCCCCCCCCCCCCCCAAAAAAAAATAAAAAAACCCTAACCTACAATAAACTACAAATAGCCCTTAAAAGATAATTTTGCGGAGCATTGCCCAAAAAAGATATCAGCTCTTTTACCTGTAAATAAAAAAATACAAATACCCCCCAACAGTAAAACCCACCACCCACACAAACAACCTCCCCAAATAAAAGCCTAACTAAAAAAACCTAAGCTCCCCATTGCCCTGAAAAGGGCATTTGAATGGGCATTGCCCATAAAAGGGCATTTAGCTCTATTGCTGCCCAAACCCTAATCTAAAACTAAAACCCACCAATAAACCCTTAAAAAACCTAACACTAACCCCTGAAGATCCACTTACAAGATCCACTTACAAGATCCAATCAGCCAATAGAATACAAGCTCAATCTTGTTGGCTGATTGGATCAGCCAATAGGATGAAAGCTCAATCCTATTGGCTGATTGTAACAGCCAATAGGATTTTTTCAACCTTAATTCAAATTGGCTGATAGAATTCTATCAGCCAATCGGAATCTAAAGGAACGCCATCTTGGATAACTTCATATAAAGGAACTTTCATTGTTCAAGAAGACGTCGAATGAAGAGGATGCTCCGCGTCGGATGTCTTGAAGATGGAGCCGCTCCGTGCCGAATGGATGAAGATAGAAGATGCCGTCTGGGTGAAGACTTCTGCAGGCTTGGATGAAGACTTCGGCCGCTAGGATGAAGACTTCTGCCGGCTTTGATGAGGACTTCTCCTGGCTTCTTTGAGGATGGATGTCGGATCTTCAAAACTGTAAGTGGATCTTCAGGGGTTAGTGTTAATTTTTTTTAAGGGTTTATTGGGTGGGTTTTAGTTTTAGATTAGGGTTTGGGCAGCAATAGAGCTAAATGCCCTTTTAAGGGCAATGCCCATCCAAATGCCCTTTTCAGGGCAATGGGGAGCTTAGGTTTTATTTAGTTAGGTTTTTATTTGGGGGGTTGGTTGTGTGGGTGGTTTATTGTAGGTTAGGTTTTTTTTTATTTTGGGAGCGTTTTTTTATTTGATAGGACTCTTAGATTAGGTGTAATTAGTTGTGTAACTTAGTGTTTATTTTTTTCAGGCAGCTAGCTCAAAGGGGTACAGATAGAGACAGGAGACATCTTAGTCACCATTGATGTAAATCATATTTATACTGTCATTCCCCATAAGATTGGCCTCTTGGCTGTGAAGGAACACCTAACTCACACGTGTGACTATGAGGGACCGGGAAAGTTCTCTTTGACACTGCGATATAGTGGTACTTACACCCATATCTCTCTTCACTACTTACCTACTGGATATAACTGAGATCAGTCACCTAATGAAGGGGATGGACACACAGATCTGGGCCGCGCTCGCCACTCTGGAGCTCCGCATGGCTGAGCAGTTTACTTCTCTTGCCCGATGCCTTCCTCTTAACAGGGAGGACCCGGTAGCCGACTCGGAGGATGGCCCCAGCATAGCGGATGACCAACCTGCAGAGGATCAAGACATACAACCCCACTGTTTTCACAGTGAGAGCAGGGGTGAGATTAGCTGTGTTCCGTTTATCCCTCCTACAAGGCCTTCTGCTGTGGATCTCCAGTTCACTACTCCCCCGACGCCAGATCTCCCTAAGATACAGGCAGCTCTGTGCTCTGTTCCTGTTCCGAGGCGGCCGACCGGAATGGGGCTGAGGAGAGGAAAGACTTCTACTAGCCGCACTGGAGTTACCTATAAGTTCAGACGCCATAAGGTTTGTGTCGGGGGACATATGTGGGGGCATTCAAGGAAGCTGGGGACAATGCTGCAGGGGTTCTCTACCATAGCGGATCCGCAAATTTCATGTTCCAGCCTCCTTACTCTTTACCTACTTGCTCCTCTACTACCAAATACGAACTTACGGTTACCACTCTCGCATAGCAGGGGCAAGGTATGTTCTACTGGCCCCCTACAAGATCCTTTTGACCCGGGTGGCTTGTGTCATCGGTCATGTATTACATAGCCTTCTATCACTGGGACGCTTTAATGAGAACACACAGGTCTGACAACGACCCTCCCTTTACAACACGGGCCTATCCAGCATTATCTGTTTGGAAAACTGGCGAGGGGTAATAGCTCTTCTACAGGGCTTGGAGCCTGAACCAACTGGCTGGAGACTCAATTTCTTCAATTTTATTAGACCGTTTTTCTGCACCCTTGACCATAAGAACAGTTTCTCACATAAAGCCTCGCTATGGTCTGGAAGTATATGCAGTGTCTCTAGATCTTTTGCTTCCAGGACAGTATATGACTGTGATATATCATGTGTTCTTAGTTAAACTTTGTATTTTATAGTTAAATATGGTTACCAGTTGAATGTTTGATTTTCTATATTGCTCTCCTACACTATAGAGACTTCTTAATGTTTGCCTCCTTAGACTGCTCCTTTCACTAGACGCTCTGGTTGCAGCAGACACCACAGACTCACGTTGCACTATATATGTAATAGTAGCCTAGACCCTCACTAGTATTTATTAAGTTGGTCCCAGTAACATTTTTGTATGTCAGCATTGATGGCGACATAATTACAAGCTTTACTATTGTATTTAGTACGCACAAATTATGTTAACCCACACCCACCGCAATCCAGTTGCATGTACTAACATACTCTACTTTACTTTGCCTCACTACATAGCTGACAGTGAGGAATTTGCTGCAAACTACCATATTGGTCCTAGCTATATATAGACCTTTACCTTATCTCTCAATAGGTCAATTACCAGCAGAGTATAGTGGACACACAACTATACATTATTTACTTTATATGATTATATATTTTTAGCTACCAGCTGCTTTTGATATATATACTATATTGCACTTGTGTGGCAGTGTTTCGTGTAGCCTTCTCTAGAAATCTAGCGTTTATGGTATATACGTTGTGTCCACGACTGATCTGTTGGTCCAATATGGCCTTCTCTAGATATTTAGCTCTTATATTGAGCCAGTATGGCTGGTTTTATAATTATAGCTGTTCATATAACATTATAAGGACCCTGAATCAATACTATAGTACTGGATGGATAGAGAGGCTCGGCAAGGTCTCAATAATAGTAACTACATTCCTAACCTATTAACTGGTTCAGCCCTCCGCCCCCCCCAACCCCCCCTATTTAATATCGAGCGGCTCTTGCCCGCTGCATTCCCTCCCCCTTTAAAATTATAAAACTAACTCCCTCCGGGCCCTATTATTTATTATTAACTGAACAGATATCCTAATTTACTATCTATATGACCCGGAGAGGACCATCTCTGGCCTAATATACACACAAATTCCGCAAGACACTGTGATACATAACTAAACTCTCATAGTTTAGGGTTTATTTATTTCCTATGTTTCATTAAACATCATTGTTTATTTTTTTACCCTGCTTGCCCTCCAATAATCTCATGCTACTATGTACTGTATAGCTTGCGGTCTATCATGTAAAGTTAAATGAAAAATGAGAAATACCCTCTCAATAAAGCAACATCTAGATGGAGATTATATTCAGTTTTATGGCAATATTATTTGTATTCTCTCTCTCCACTCACCTGACCAAGACTATTGAAAATTCTTTAATAACCTCGGTAATAACTGTTTAGTAAGGAGCCATATTGCTAAAAGTGAGGTCTCATTCAGGGCTCCCAGATGTATTGTTGACACCTGTATTGTTGTGATAAGTATGACTCGCAGATTTGTTGCGTTTATTTGATGTTATTGCCATTTCTCAATAAAAAATTATTTAAAAAAATAAAACTATTTCCACTTTGAACAAAGGTTCTTCCTCCAAATTGCCGGCACAGCGATGGGGTCAAACATGGCCCCATCTTATGTGAACATATTTATGTCCCACTTTGAGAATAGATACTTTTGGGGCAAATGTGACAAATCTATTGTCTTTTATCGAAGATATATAGATGGCGTCTTTCTCATCTGGCGTTGGGGTCAACAAAAACTCCTGGATTGGTTTGACAAAATCAACAGTACTGAAACTACGGTCAAGTTCAAACTCACCATGAGTGAACAGGAAATACATTTTCTTTTTTTCTTTTTTTTTTCTTTTACTTTATTTATTATACCATATAAATATACACAGTAAAAGAGAAAGAGAACAAATACAAAGGAAAATAACTGGCACCAATAAAAATAACAATCAATGATTACAAGGCCCTTAATCTTCATGGAAGCAGAAAAGAAAAATAAACGACAATGAACATACCACACACAAAAAAAAATCTCACTATCCCCCCTCTCCTCCCCCACCATTGTTACAATTAAATATTAAAAATTGACTCTATTCAATTTATACAGTTTGTTTCTTGGTAAAGAATACAGTCCCTCCAGATCTTCCCTCTCTGATCTATAGTCATAGGCCACTGTTATTGCAGAATTTATCAATAGTTTCTTTGCCTCGTTAACAGAGGGAACTCTAGAGCTAATCCAGTTACTAAACAGTAATTTCCTAAGAATTATTATAGCTGTTAGGATAAAGTTACTTTTATTCCCCCATAATTCTCTAGCAGACAATAGAATTATAGATTCCTTTGATAAAATTATTTAGATTTTTATTACTTGGGAGAGAAAATGCGCAACTTTTAACCAAAATTGTTTCACTTTTGGACAATCCCATAAAAGATGGCCTAAATCTGGGTTACTTTGAGAACATTTAAAACATTGATTTTTAACTTCCTTATTCCACTTGGCTACTCGTCGTGGTGTAAGGTAATCCCTGTTCACTAGTCTAAATTGGGTTTCCCTTAAATATGCTGATGGGCAAAGTAACTGTGTTTTTTTAAGACTTCTAAAAGAATGACTGGAAAGATCAGGCATATCCAAAATATTCGCCCAATAAGAAATTAGCTCTGATGAGCGTTTTCCCCCCTCTGATGTTCTTAAAATTTTATAGATGGATGTTAACGACCATTTTCCAGGGTTAATAGTATCCAGTAAGGGATGATCTAACCATACTTGGGGAAAGTTTCTTGAAAGCTTACAAATGTAGCTTTTTAATTGAATAAAATAAAATGTATGTTTAGTTTGAACCATAGTGAATTTATTTTGAAATTTAACAAAGTTGTACAGCTTCCTAGAGTCTGAGTCATAAAGATCTTTAATAGTTAAAGCTTTAATTGGTTACCAATTGTTAAATATATTAACTGTGTTTCCCAAAGGAAAGTAACAATTCCCTTGTACTGGCAACCACTTAGAAACAATGGATTTCAAAGAAGCCTCATAGCTTTCCTCCATGCCACTAAAATATCTCTATATGAAGGATGGTTAGAGATTGTCTTTCCCAAAACTGTATTTGATGCATGTACCACAAAGCCTAAAGAATGTGGAGAACAAACCTGCTCTTCTAGATATTTATTAGAAAATTTAAATGACTGTAATAACCAGTCGATTGGCAATCGCAAGATAGTGGCAAGATTGTACCATTCCAGATTCGGTAAGGCCAATCCCCCTCTAGGATAAGTATGGTACAGAGTTTCAAGTTTTATTCTAGCTTTCCTCCCACTCCATATGAAGTATCTCAAAGCTTGATTGAAACACCATAAATCAAGTTTCCTAATCAAAAGGGGAAGCATCCTGAGTATACAGGGAGTGCAGAATTATTAGGCAAGTTGTATTTTTGAGGATTCATTTTATTATTGAACAACAACCATGTTCTCAATGAACCCAAAAAACTCATTAATATCAAAGCTGAATATTTTTGGAAGTAGTTTTTAGTTTGTTTTTAGTTTTAGCTATTTTAGGGGGATATCTGTGTGTGCATGTGACTATTACTGTGCATAATTATTAGGCAACTTAACAAAAAACAAATATATACCCATTTCAATTATTTATTTTCACCAGTGAAACCAATATAACATCTCAACATTCACAAATATACATTTCTGACATTCAAAAACAAAACAAAAACAAATCAGTGACCAATATAGCCACCTTTCTTTGCAAGGACACTCAAAAGCCTGCCATCCATGGATTCTGTAAGTGTTTTGATCTGTTCACCATCAACATTGCGTGCAGCAGCAACCACAGCCTCCCAGACACTGTTCAGAGAGGTGTACTGTTTTCCCTCCTTGTAAATCTCACATTTGATGATGGACCACAGGTTCTCAATGGGGTTCAGATCAGGTGAACAAGGAGGCCATGTCATTAGATTTTCTTCTTTTATACCCTTTCTTGCCAGCCACGCTGTGGAGTACTTGGACGCGTGTGATGGAGCATTGTCCTGCATGAAAATCATGTTTTTCTTGAAGGATGCAGACTTCTTCCTGTACCACTGCTTGAAGAAGGTGTCTTCCAGAAACTGGCAGTAGGACTGGGAGTTGAGCTTGACTCCATCCTCAACCCGAAAAGGCCCCACAAGCTCATCTTTGATGATACCAGCCCAAACCAGTACTCCACCTCCACCTTGCTAGCGTCTGAGTCAGACTGGAGCTCTCTGCCCTTTACCAATCCAGCCACGGGCCCATCCATCTGGCCCATCAAGACTCACTCTCATTTCATCAGTCCATAAAACCTTAGAAAAATCAGTCTTGAGATATTTCTTGGCCCAGTCTTGACGTTTCAGCTTGTGTGTTTTGTTCAGTGGTGGTCGTCTTTCAGCCTTTCTTACCTTGGCCATGTCTCTGAGTATTGCACACTTTGTGCTTTTGGGCACTCCAGTGATGTTGCAGCTCTGAAATATGGCCAAACTGGTGGCAAGTGGCATCTTGGCAGCTGCACGCTTGACTTTTCTCAGTTCATGGGCAGTTATTTTGCGCCTTGGTTTTTCCACATGCTTCTTGAGACCCGGTTTACTATTTTGAATGAAACGCTTGATTGTTCGATGATCGCGCTTCAGAAGCTTTGCAATTTTAAGAGTGCTGCATCCCTCTGCAAGATATCTCACTATTTTTGACTTTTCTGAGCCTGTCAAGTCCTTCTTTTGACCCATTTTGCCAAAGGAAAGGAAGTTGCCTAATAATTATGCACACCTGATATAGGGTGTTGATGTCATTAGACCACACCCCTTCTCATTACAGAGATGCACATCACCTAATATGCTTAATTGGTAGTAGGCTTTCGAGCCTATACAGCTTGGAGTAAGACAACATGCATAAAGAGGATGATGTGGTCAAAATACTCATTTGCCTAATAATTCTGCACTCCCTGTATATAAGATTTTAGGAATTATGAACATCATGTAGAGGTTAATTTTACCCAAGATCGAGACGGGAAGAGCTGCCCAGCTCTTCATCTTATCTTTACTATCCTGAAGAATTGGGGAAATATTATCCTGATACCAATCGGCAGGATTGGCAGAGATTTTTAACCCCAGATAATCCAGAACATTTGTTTGAATAAACTGGTGTGATTGAGAATTATTCAATTTTTTTTAACCAAAGTATTTTGGATTTCGAAAAGTTGGTCTTATAACCGGAAACGGCACCGTACTTCTCCAAAAGATTCAGAACAAGGTTAATAGAATCCGTAGGGTTCGCCACAAAAAGAAGAAGATCATCGGCAAACAACAAAGTTTTTAGTGCCAATTTACCTATATTAATTCCCGATAAAATCTCTCTCAAGATAATGGCCAAAGGTTCTAGTATTAAGTCGAATAAAAGCGGAGATAAGGGACAACCTTGCCGGATTCCCCTTGAAAGTACGAAAGATTTAGAGATGCCATTATTAATTAATAAAGATGCCTTAGTTTTCCTTATATTACTTTCTGATGCTCTCCCACTCACAAAGCCCACTTGAGTGGGATGAATAATTTTAGGTAAAATTACCTTCATCCTCTCTGCCAAAATCTTCATCAGAATCTTGTAATCCAGATTTAGAAGAGAGATTGGTCCATATGCTGTAACTTCTGAAGGGTCTTTGTTATTTTTGGGAATCAAAATGATGTTAGCCCTTTTAAAATTCTCAGATGCCTTGAAATTATCCTCAAAATAAATTTTATATAGATCCTTTAAAACCGGAATGATCCCATCAGAAAGCATCAGATACAACTCAACAGGCAAATTATCTGGGCCTGGGGTCTTCCCTCTGGACATTGAACTAATAATAGTCTTATATATTTCTTCTTCAAGAATTGGTTTGTTCAAAATTTCAAGATCTAATTCTGAAATTAGAGGGAGATCAGTACTTGCTAGAAAGTTATTAATAGCTTCCGGAAGAGGGTTCTGAGAGGTATATAAGTTAGTATAATAGTTCTGGAAAAGAAGGGCTATCTGATCTTGATCCACCGTAGTGATATTATTATTCTTAATAGCCACTATGGGCTTCCTCTGAGATTGTCTCTTAAAGATTGAGAACAGAAATTTACCTGCTTTATTACCATGTCTTATGAACCTAGTTGCATTTTTATGCAATTAATCTTCCGCTTCTTCTAAAAGGGAAAGATCTCTTTCCTTCTTACATGCAAAATAATTGTCTCTATTTAGCCTATCAGGATTGCTCAGATAGAGAGCATAAGCATCTTTTACTTTGTTTGACAAATCTTTAAATTTACACATTTGCTCTCTTTTTAAACTGGCCATATAGGTTTTAATCTCTGCCTTTAGGTAAAGTTTAGCCGTTTCCCAAAAGATAGGAACATAGTTTCTGCAATGGTTATTAAAAGTGCTAAACTCTTCCCATGATTTGGTCAAAAAGGATTTAAATTTAACTGAATTTAAAAGATACGTAGGGAAGAAAAATGAATTGAATGTAAACATCTTTTTTGGTTTGAACTATTAATGTTACCGGAGGATGATCCGATAAAGTAAACTCAAGAATGTCACAATTTGACACCTTGGGTGCTAAAGATTCGGATATAAGAAATAAGTCCAATCTTGAAAGAGTATTGTGGGATTTGGAGCAACATGTAAACTCACGATTATTGGGATTTTACATTCTCTATATATCCACTAAATTTTACACCCTGTGAGAATAACTTAAATATTCTTTTTTCATAGTTTAGTTGATATCTTGTACAGCTAACTTTTGTACTATGCTCTCCCAATTTACACCTATCTAGATAGGAGTGAGGGGTTATGTTAAAATATCCAGTTAGTATTATCTCATCCTTTGAGAATGTAAGTATTCTCTTTAGCAGGTGGTTCCAAAACTTTTCATTAGGAACATTTGGGCCGTACACATTTATTATTAAATAGTTTTGATTCTGAATCAAGAGTCTCACAAGCAGATATCTGCCCTCTTTATCTTTTATAACTTTATTAATCTTATACCCAAGATTTTTATGAGTCAAAATCATTACCCCTCTCGCTGCTTTGTTATATGAGGAAAAAAAATGAATGCCCAAGTCACCTAACCTTGATTTTACTGTGTTCAAAATCAGAGAGGTGTGTCTCCTGGAGACAGACTATATCAAAAATTGTTTTATTCTGATAATTCAAAACAGCTTTCCTTTTAACAGGGGAGTGAATCCCTCCCACATTCCAAGACAGGGCATTTATTGTCTATCTCCTACTTTTAAAGGGACACTTAGGTTAAATTAAATTTTCATGATTAATTTTAAACAACTTTCCAATTTACTTCCATTAAAAAAAAATGTGCAGAGTCTTTTATATTTACAATTTTTGAGTCACCAGATCCTACTGAGCATGTGCAAGAATTCACAGACTATACGTATATGCATTTGTGATTGGCTGATTGCTATCACATGGTACAAGGGGAGTGGAAATATACATAACTTTAAAATTTGTTATAAAAAAATCTACTACTTATTTGAAGTTCAGACTAAGTGCTATTGCATTGTCTTGTTATCTTGCATTTGTTGATTATGCAAATCTAATGTGTTGACTGGTCCTTTAAGAATTATATACCCTGAGAAAGGAGGGAGGGAGAGGGGAAAAGAAGAAAAAAAAAAGGGGAAAAAGAGTTTACAGAAGTATTATTATTGCAAACATAAAAAATAAATAATTTGGTCTCAATTCCTGTGACTGTTATACATAAACATCGAATTTCACACATTACTTAAAAAGTAGGTTAATAATAACATCCAAGTGATAAATATAAATATGTGGCTATAATCAAGACAGTAAAACATGATAAACAAAAAAAAAAATACAGTTGTGTTCTTATCCCACGCACAAAAATACTAATCAACAATCCAGTAAATATAATTTGATATTGATACTAATACAAAAAAATCAGTGCGCCAAAATACCTGTGAATATAAAAAGGGTTATAAACATATAGTGCAGTATGATATGAAATACCTATAGGTAGATGGATAAATCATATAAAATAGTGACAAGTGTAGTCAAAATTCAAACCAAACCACACCACTGGAGATAAGTGATGGGTATGCAAAATGGACAGTTCAACTAGTCCAAAATCCAAATCTTGAATCTGGAACAGATGGCAGGCTGCTTCTTCAAATTTCTTGTTGGTGTCCCAAGATGTTAAACTCTGCAGAAATGAATAATAAAGAAAGAAGGCGCCACCATAGTGCACAATCAGATGTATAGAACATGCCAATAAAACAAGTAAGACCGTACTTACAAGATATATGACACTTGAGAAGTGTCACAACCGCCTTCTGGACTATTATAGAGTGTTCCAGCTAACTCCCACTGGTTCGTTTCTTATATACTTCTTGATATGAGAGCGGCGATGACAAAGGAAAGCTGTATCCAGCATCCGTTTCACAGAGCCGGCTGGTCTTGTAATAGCCAATATTGCTCTATCTACCGTTCCACACAGCCAGATCTGCACAGGAATGTGGATTTTGAAAGTGGAGGGCCCCCTAGTGGGTCTTTATAGGGTCCTGTTGCTGTGGATTCGGCCTCTTTCCTGGTTCCAGACATCAAGGAGTGTTTTTCTTGCTGAGGATTCCTGCTGGAAATCTTGACTGCAGTATGGATCGTGCTAGGCGAACTTCGGTCCCTCCAAGACGGTATAGAGATGGTTCGGACGGATCACCCAGGAGGAGAGGCTCTGCAGGTCTTGTTGTAGACAGAGCTTACTGGATACAGCTTTTCTTTGTCATCGCCGCTCTCACATCAAGAAGGATATTAGAAACGAACCAGTGGGAGTTAGCTGGACGACTCTATAATAGTCCAGAAGGCGGTTGTGACACTTCTTAAGTGTCATATATCTTGTAAGTACGGTCTTACTTGTTTTATTGGCGTGTTCTATACATATGATTGTGCACTATGGTGGCGCCTTCTTTCTTTATTATTCAATTTGATATTGATACCTATGATTATTATTCACAAACACATGAACTACACACTTGCAATGGGCTAAGTAACCCATAATGAAACATCTACATCAAACCTCACACCTTTCTTAAAAAGTAACGCCTAGATTTAGAGTTCTGCGTTAGGGTTAAAAAGCACCGTTAAGGGGTCCTAATGCTGCTTTTTAACGCCCGCTGGTATTTAGAGTCAGCCAGGAAAGGGTCTACCGCTCACTTTCTTTCCTCGACTCGAGGCTACCGCAGATCCCCTTACGTCAATTGCGTATCCTATCTTTTCAATGTGATTTGCCTAACGCTGGTATTACGAGTCTTGGAAGAAGTGAGCGGTAGAGCCTCTACCGACAAGACTCCAACCGCAAAAAAAAGTCTGTAGTTAAGAGTTTTATGGACTAACGGGGGAACATAAAGCTCTTAACTACTGTGCTATAAAGTACACTAACACCCATAAACTACCTATGAACCCCTAAACCGAGGCCCCCCCACATCGCAAACCCTATAATAATTTTTTTTAACCCCTAATCTCCCGCTCCGGACACCGCCGCAACCTACATTATACCTATGAACCCCTAATCTGCTGTCCCTAACATCGCCGACACCTATATTATATTTATTACCCCCTAATCTGCCCCCCCAATGTCACCGCCACCTACCTACACTTATTAACCCCTAATCTGCCGACCGGACCTCGCCGCCACTATAATAAATGTATTAACCCCTAAACCGCCACACTCCCGCCTCGCAAACACTATAATAAATTGTATTAACCCCTAATCTGCCCTCCCTAACATCGCCGCCACCTACCTACAATTATTAACCCCTAATCTGCCACCCCCAACATCGCCACTACTATAATAAAGTTATTAACCCCTAAACCTAAGTCTAACCCTAACCCTAACACCCCCATAACTTAAATATAATTTAAATTAAACAAACTAAATTTGCTATCATTAAATAAATTAATCCTATTTAAAAATAAATACTTACCTATAAATAGTTACATTGTAGCTATTTTAGGATTTATATTTATTTTACAGGCAACTTTGTATTTATTTTAACCAGGTACAATAGCTATTAAATAGTTAATAACTATTTAATAGCTACCTAGTTAAAATAATTACAAAATTACCTGTAAAATAAATCCTAACCTAAGTTACAAATACACCTAACACTACACTATCAATAAATTAATTAAATAAATTACCTACAATTATCTAAACTAAAATACAATTAAATAAACTAAACTATAGTACAAAAAATAACAAACACTAAATTACAAAAAATAAAAAAGAATTACAAGAAGTTTAAACTAATTACACCTAATCTAAGCCCCCTAATAAAATAAAAAAGCCCCCCAAAATAATAAAATGCCCTACCCTATACTAAATTACAAAAGTAATCAGCTCTTTTACTTTTCCGATCAAGCCAATAGAATGTGAGGTCAATCCGATTGGCTGATTGGATCAGCCAATCGGATTGAACTTCAATCTGATTGGCTGATTGAATCAGCCAATCAGAATTTTCCTACCTTAATTCCAATTGGCTGATAGAATCCTATCAGCCAATCGGAATTCGAGGGACGCCATCTTGGATGATGTCATTTAAAGGAACCATCATTCCTCGTTCAGTCGTCGGCCAGGATGGATGTTCAGCGTCGGAGGTCTTCAGGATGCTGCCGCTCCACTCCGGATGGATGAAGATAGAAGATGCCGCTTGGATGAAGACTTCAATTGGATGGAAGACCTCTTCTGCCCCGCTTGGATGAAGACTTCAATCGGATGGAGGACCTCTTCTTCCCCGCTTGGATGAAGAATTCGGCTCGGTTGAGTGAAGACGACTCAAGGTAGGGAGATCTTCAGTGGGTTAGTGTTAGGTTTTTTTAAGGGGGTTTGGGTGGGTTTTAGAGTAGGGGTGTGTGGGTGGTGGGTTGTAATGTTGGGGGGGTATTGTATTTTTATTTACAGGTAAAAGAGCTGATTACTTTGGGGCAATGCCCCGCAAAAAGCCCTTTTAAGGGCTGGTAAAAGAGCTGATTACTTTTGTAATTTAGTATAGGGTAGGGCATTTTATTATTTTGGGGGGCTTTTTTATTTTATTAGGGGTCTTAGATTACGTGTTATTAGTTTAAACTTCTTGTAATTTTTTTTATTTTCTGTAATTTAGTGGGGTTTTTTTGTATTATAGTTTAGTTTATTTAATTGTATTTTAGTTTAGCTAATTGTAGGTAATTTATTTAATTAATTTATTGATAGTGTAATTTTAGGTGTATTTCTAACTTAGGTTAGGATTTATTTTACAGGTCATTTTGTAATTATTTTAACTAGATAGCTATTAAATAGTTATTAACTATATAATAGCTATTGTACCTAGTTAAAATAAATACAAAGTTGCCTGTAAAATAAATATAAATCCTAAAATAGCTACAATGTAACTATTAGTTATATTGTAGCTATATTAGGGTTTATTTTATAGGTAAATATTTAGTTTTAATTAGGAATAATTTATTTAATTATAGTAAATTTAGTTAGTTTTATTTAAATAATATTTAACTTAGGGGGGTGTTAGGGTTAGGGTTAGACTTAGGTTTAGGGGTTAATAACTTTATTATAGTAGCGGTGAAGTTGGGGGCGGGAGATTAGGGGTTAATAATTGTAGGTAGGTGGCGGCGATGTTAGGGAGGGCAGATTAGGGGTTAATACAATTTATTATAGTGTTTGCAAGGTGGGAGAGTGGCGGTCTAGGGGTTAATACATTTATTATAGTGGCGGCAAGGTCCAGTCGGCAGATTAGGGGTTAATAAGTGTAAGTAGGTGGCGGCGACGTTGGGGGGGTGCAGATGAGGGGGTAATAAATATAATATAGGTGTCGGCGATGTTAGGGACAGCAGATTAGGGGTTCATAGGGATAATGTAGGTTGCGGCGGAGTCCGGAGCGGAAGATTAGGGGTTAATAATATAATGCAGGTGTCAGCGATAGCGGGAGTGGCAGATTAGGGGTTAATAAGTGTAAGGTCAGGGGTGTTTACACTCAGGGTTCATGTTAGGGTGTTAGGTGTAGACTTAGAGAGTGTTTCCCCTTAGGAAACAATGGGGCTGCGTTAGGAGCTGAACGCTGCTTTTTTGCAGGTGTTAGTTTTTTTTTTAGCCAGCTCAGCCCCATTGTTTCCTATGGGGATATCGTGCACGAGCACGTTTTTCCAGCTTACTGCTACCGTAGGCAACGCTGGTATTGAGAGTTGAAGTGGAGCTAAATTATGCTCAACGCTCCCTTTTCTGAGGCTAACGCAGCCATTCAGACAACGCTAAATGCCAGCATTGTCTTAAGGGTGCGCTGGAAAAAAAAAGGAGCGTTAGCACCGCGGGTCTTTACCGACAAAACTTTAAATCTAGGCGTAAGTTAGTAAGAACAAAAAAGGTACAATTGTGTTATTCTTGCATATATAAATAACAAATAATTTAGTGTCAATCCCTGTGACTGTTCTTAACAAAACATTGAACCTCACACCTTTCTTAAAAAAGTTAATAGTAACATCTAAGTGATAAATATAAATACGTGACTATGGTCAGGGACAAAAAAGCATGACCCATCCAAAATGAGAAAATAAATAAATATATAATTTGGTGTCAAACCCTGTGACTGTTATACAAAAACCGTGAATCTCACACATTTCTTAAAAAATAAGTTAATAATAACATCCAAGTGATAAATATAAATACATGCCTATAGTCAAGGACAATAAAACATGGCCCAAAAGGACAAAAAAAAATAAATAACCTAATTTAATTCTTAACTTAGCTCCTTTCAAAAAAAGGAAAGGAAAAAAGAAAAAGAAAAAACAGCCAAAATACAATAAATCATAAACTAATTAAACCAACATTGTTGTTTTGTTTCATTATCCAAAAAAGTTTGAGCTGCTTCTGGGGATTCAAAAATGAAATAATTTGAACCTGATTTAATTCTTAGCTTAGCTGGGTAAAGAAGAGAAAATAATTTTTTATCCGTCACTAAACGGGAACAGATAGCTGAGAATTTTCTCCTTTTAAAGGAAGTCTCTACTGAGAAGTCCTGGAACATCAGAATCTTTGCTCCATTAAACTGAAGATTCTGCTGTTTCCTAAAAGCTTGAAGAAGCTCCACCTTTCCCTGAAAGTTCAAAAACTTTGCGATTACTGGACGAGGTTTCCTCAGCCCCTGCGGCATAGAATCTGGTTCTCTTCCCATTCTATGGATTCTTTCCACCGTGAAAAGATGCTTCTCTTGTTGGTTACCCAGCAGCTGTGGGAGAGTCTCTTCTGCAAATTTCTTTAAGTCATGAGACTTTAGGGATTCGGGTAAGCCAATCAAACGTAGGTTATTACGTCTTGCTCTGTTCTCAATGTCATCTATTCTATTAGATAGAGATATAGTTTGCTATAATTAGAATTAAAGCTTTAATTCCATAGAGTTTTGAAGGTCATCACAGTTAGAAACTCTTTGTTCCAGTTGATTTATTCTATCCACCTGTGCCCTGATTTCTCCCACAATTACATCTAATCTTTTATGGATTTCTTCTATTTTTGGTATAATCAGAGCTGATACCTGCGTAGCAATATCAGAGGCACCAGGGGAATCAACTATTTTTTCTTCTATAGTTGATTTATTAGGAGAATTTGTGGCCTTATTAACTTAGTTTGGGAGACATTTTTGTTTGATGGAGATATTTATCCATAGGTTTCTAGGTTTTAGCTTTCCTTTTAGTGACAATAACGATAGTAAACACACAATAGGCTTTCTAAAACCTAAATGAATTACTGTTTTCAGCACCAGTGGGTACTAAGCCTACTAAAGAAATAGGATGTGGCCCCCAACATGAATAACAAGCTTTAACTTTAAGCAGTATCAATTTGTGTCTATTGGAATTATAACTGCTTAAGAAACTTCCCAACTGCCTTACTGTAAGGTATGTCAGAAAACTTAAGAGTTAGGATCTCAACTGCGAGCTTGCTTGTCAGTTTAGTAGATGTATCACTAAGAAAATGGACTATCACAGAATATAGCCCTAAAATGCTACAGTGAGAAGTTGTTATGATGTATAAACTTAATGTTTCTGGTAGCAGTGGTAAGTATGGTGAGCACAGAAGCGTAATGAGGAATTCAGAGTAGTGGAGTTCTGGCTAGAGGAAGCAAAGGAAACAAAGAATGCAAAACAATTCCACTTGGCTAATCAGAAGTATGAGGTAGAGAGACTTGCTTCCTAGATAGCAATTAAGAGAGTCTTGTCACAGCATGAATGTATACAATTGCACTGTTTCCTTGATTCCGTGAAACAACTGCTTGGAGCTGCACTAGAGCACAGGAGCCCAACTAGTAGTGATGTTGCGTGGGCGTGTCAAGATAATGACGAGTGTGGTTACACTTCAGCTTGAGGGGCGTGTTCTAGTTCCGAGACGGGAGCAGTTCAACCACACAATTGCGGCAGATGCCGCTTGCAGTTTCCTGTGTTGCGGATAACCAGAGGAAAGTATGCAGGGTCCGGTGAGGAGAAACTCTGAGTAGCGGAGTTTAAGGTTAAGTACCAATTCACATAACAGAGTAGGATCCAATTCACATAACAGAGTAGGATCCTTGCTAATAAGACCAGGGTCAGCAGAGTTTGGCTCCGCAGTGTCAGGATGAGTGATAACCTGACGATTACAGTACATATTGTATGTCTCTTTGGTTGAGAGGAATTTGTAATCCAAATATTAGAGAAAAAAGTAATCCAATAAGGATCATAGGAGAGGCTGAGTCCAGCACGTATGCACAATAACTGAGCACCTGTTTAAGGTGTGACTAAAACTTAAATAGGCTATTGGTACTGACATCACAGGTCACATGATGTTTTTGGGGATAGGAAAAGATGACATGGATTCCTTACAGATGCCCCCCCCCCCCTCAAACAAGCCAACCCTCGGCTTGATGTTTGGGTCTGCGAGGGTAGCATCTTTGAAATCTCAAGATAAGTCTGGGAGCGTTAATATGAGTATGAGGTTCCCAGGTGTCATCCTCCGGGGAATAGCCCTTCCACCGGACCAGATATTGTAGTTCAACATCTAGAAGTCTTGAATCCAGAAGATCTTGTACCTCATAAGTATCTGCTTCTGGGAGGTCAGTAGCAGGTGGTAGAACGAGTTTGCGGGGATCATATTTGGTAGCTGGTTTCAACAACGAGACATGAAATGAAGGATGGATTCCTAAAGATGAGGGAAGATCTAGAGTGACTGCATTGGCGTTAATAACGCGTACAATACGGAAAGGTCCTATGAGCAACCCAGCAAGTTTTTTGCTGGGCATGTGTAGTTTGATATTTTTTTTGTTGATAACCACACCATATCACCAATGGAAGAAAGAGGAGATGGTCTTCTTTGTAAATCATAATATCTCTTCTGTACACTTTGAGCATTGAGGATGTTCTTACATAGTAATTGGAAGTTTTCCATTAGTTTTTGCAGTAGATTATCAACAGTTGGTGAGTTTGAAGAATCACCAGTCATGAAGGTAAATCTAGGGTGGTAGGCATAATTAGCGTAGAATGGGGTCATGTTAGACGATGAGTTCAACGTATTATTATAGGCAAATTCTGCCATAGCTAAATAATGTACCCAATCCTTCTGGTGGTAGGCACAGTATCACCTCAGATATTGTTCTAGCCATTGATTCAATCTTTCAAATTGGCCGTTAGTTTGTGGATAATATGAAGTGCTTAGCCGATGGTCAATTTGTAAAAGATCAGTGAGATGTTTCCAGAAACAGGAGGTGAACTGGCTACCCCTATCGGTTATTAAGATGGAAGGAAGTCCATGGTAACGTACAACAGAATCCAAAAAAAGTTGAGCAGTTTCTGCGGACGTTGGAAGCTTATGGAAAGGGATGAAATGAGCCATTTTGGTGAAGATGTCGATCACTACTAATATGGTATTCTGCCCTGAACTCAATGGTAATTTAACAATGAAGTCCATGCCTAAGTGAGTCCAAGGTCCCTCTGGGATATGCATTGGCATGAGGAATACATAAGGTGGCTTCTTGTCAGCCTTTGAAGTTATACAAATAGTGCAATTTTGGATGTAGTCTTTGATACTGGTTTCCATGTTGGGCCACCAGAAACTTCTGTTGAGCAGATCCTTTGTTCTCCTAACACCTGGATGCCCTAGAAGAGGAGGGTCATGGTGTTGTTTAATGACTTCTGCTCTAAGTTCTTCAGGTATATACAATTTGCATCTATGGTAGTATAGGTTATTGTCGTGAGTAAGATGGGGTAATGGTATTTGCTTATCTTTACTCAATGCTGTTCGCAAATTTTTTGTAAATACAGGTAAGAGACCTAGAAACTTCTCTGAAGGAATAATAGATCTAAGAGTTGGGGTATCTTGGGGTCTGTGTTCCAATCTGGATATAGCATCAGCCTTACCGTTCCATGATCCAGGCCTGTAGATTATCTTATAATTGAATCTACTAAAATATAGACTCCATCTTACTTGTCTTCCAGAAAGGGTCTTGTTCTTCTGAAGAAATTTGAGGTTACGATGGTCCGTATAGATGATAATTGGTAAAAACGTACCTTCCAACAAGTGCCTCCAGTTTTCGAATGCTCGTTTGATGGCCAACAGCTCCTTTTTGTTTGTAGGTTGTGACCAGAGCTTTACAGCCTCCACTTTGTTTTCCTGCATCTGGATCCCTCTAGGACTAATAGAATATCCCAGGAAATAAACATCTTCAGTGTGAAAGATGCATTTTCAGGTTTTGCGTAAAGGCGATGGACTTGGAGTCTGGATAGAACCCAGCTAACGTGTTTAACATGTTCTTCCAGATTACAGGAGTAAATCCAAATGTCATCAAGATAAACGACTACACAGGTATCCAACAAATCACAAAATATATTGTTAATACAAAACTGAAAAGTGTCCGGAGCATTGGTTAAACCAAAGGACATTACCAGATACTCGTACAGTCCGTATCTTGTCCTAAAAGTGGTGAGCCACTCGTCTCCCTCCCTGATAAGCACCAGATTATACTCTCCCCTAAAATCTAGTTTTGTGAAAATCCTAGCATGATGTAGGCGTTCAATTAATTCAGGGATTAGGGGCAGGGTATACCAGTTCTTGATAGTAATTTTGTTTAATTCTCTGTAATCTAGGCCATAGAGTGTGATCCTTGTTTTTGACAAAGAACATTCCGGAAGCAGCAGAAGAGATGGAGGGTCGAATGAAACCCTTCCTTAAGTTCTCTTCCAAATAAGTCTTCAAGTGGTCTAGTTCCAGTTGGCACAATGGGTAGAGGTGCCCACAGGGTGGTGATGTGCTGGGTTTAAGATCAATCTGGCAATCATAGGAACGATGAGGGGGTAGACTTTCAGCTTCTTTCTTACTGAAGACCTCCGCAAATTTGGAATAAGCAACAGGGATCTCATGATGTGCTTCAGGTTGTTCAGAGAGCTGTAATAAAGAGGTGTGGTTATAACATGTTTGTTGACAGTATAAAGAATCAAGGTTCAGGCGCAAAGTTTTCCAATCAAGTGTTGGTTCATGTAGTTGCAACCACTGTAAACCTAACACAATAGGGAATAGGGGTGAAAGAATGACATCAAAACAAATGTATTCATGGTGTGACTCAGAGGTTGTCACAAGTATAGGTATGGTATGATGTGTGATTGGACCAGACGATATCTCAGAACCATCGACCACTCAAATACACACAGGAGTTTTCTTTTTCATAAGCGGAATTTTATTATCTATGACAACAGATTTATCAATATAATTCCCATGTGCTCCAGTGTCAATGATGGCTTCTCTCGTCAAACGTTTTCGTTCCCACTGTAATGAGAGAAATAAAGTACATTGAACAGGCTTATCATGGACAATGAGAGAAGTCAGGTTTGTGATGACTTACTGTTCTTGTTCTTTTCCAGTATGGGACAATCTCTAACAGAATGACTTGGGTTACCACAATACATGCATAAGCCCTTTGTTTTCCTTCTAAGTCATTCTTGAGTGGTCATAGGTCCTCAAATGAACCCCATTTCCATAACTTCTGGGCTACAAGTCATTGGAAAGGCTGGTGTTGGAGATTGCACTAGGTTGCTGGGTTTTTTGTAGGCTGTCTCACAGTAATGGCGTTCAGTTTTCCTTTCGTGAAGTCTCCTATCTACTTGTATACTCAGTCTAATTAAGACTTCAAGGGAATCTGGCAATTCAGTTCGGGCAAGTTCCTCTTTAACTGCTTCCGAAAGTCCCTACCTGTACCAGTTCTTTAAGGCGATGTTGTTCCATTGAGAGTCAGTGGTGTATTGTTTGAACTCAGTTACATATACTTCGACAGGTCGGTTTCCTTGTTTTAATTTTCTCATTTTACCTTCTGCAGTAAGTTGCAGGTTTGAGTCTGAGTAGAATTTGTCCATAGTTGTCAGGAATGAGTTGAGAGAGTGTAGAACAGGGTTGTTTGTTTAATAGAGGGTGTCCGCCCATACCCTGGGTTCACCCCTGAGGAAGGATATCATGGTTAAGACCTTGATCATATCATTCGGGTAGGTCCTCGGTTTAAGGCTCAAATTCAAAAGGCAGACATTTATTAATTGCCGATAGACACTTCTATCTCCATAGAACAAATCTGGGGGAGATAGATGTGGTTCAGGAGCAATATCAATAGAGATGGTTAACTAGAGATGTTTTCTTTAATGACCTTCCTAAGAGTCTCGTTCTCCACCTGTAAATCCCTTAACCCTTGACTGAGATGATTCACTCATTGAGATAGATTGTATACAATCTGAGGCAAGTCTGTTGGATCCATTCTGGGGCTTAGTTATTATGTAAGGTATGTCAGGAAACTTAAGAGTTAGGATCTCAACTGCATGCTTGCTTAGCAGTTTAGTAGATGTATCACTAAGCAAACGGACTATCACAGAATATAGCCCTAAAATGCTACAGTGAGAAGTTGTTATGATGTATCAACTTAATGTTGCTGGCAAGGAGTTTACTTGTTGCAACAAGTAGCAGCGGTAAGTATGGTGAGCACAGAAGCGTAATGAGGAAATCACAGTAGTGGAGTTCTGGCTAGAGGAAGCAAAGAAAACAAAGAATGCAAAACAATTCCACTTGGCTAATCAGAAGTATGAGGTAGAGAGACTTGCTTCCTAGATAGCAATTAAGAGAGTCTCGTCACAGCATGACGGTATACAGTTGCACTGTTTCCTTGATTCTGTGAAAAAACAGTTTGGAGCTGCAGTAGAGCACAGGAGCCCCATTAGTAGTGACGTTGCGTGTGAAGATGATGACGAGTGCGGTTACACATGGATTCCTTACACTTACTTAAGCCGGTCCATACAAAGCAATAGGGTGCAAGTCCCAGAATATGTAGCCAGATTAAAGTTAAGCAATGTCAAATCATATCCAGTTCAGTTTTAACAATTTAAAGTTCCTCAGATGAATTGCTCATACCAGCCCACCGTAACGCATTAACTTTAGTAAACTCCCATGAGTAAGCTTAATTCTTCACACTCAAATGAAGCAGCATAGCAGTCTCTTCTAAACATAAGAGAGTTCACTCATAAGTGAGTGAACAGGAAATACATTTTCTTAACCTTAGCATCTTTGTGTCTGACCAAACACTGGGTACCACACTGTACAGTAAACCAAGATAGGAATTCCTTCCTTAGAGTGAATAGCTGCCCTGGCACTCCTCAGGGGAATAGTCAGGTCCCAGATAATTAGAACAGTTAGAAACAACTCAGACAAGTACACAGGGGTCTCCCAGTTGGAGGGGGTTAAAGAAAAAATTCTCTAAAGAGGCTAAAGGCCTCAAGTTGTGAAAAACATCTTGGAGGAAGTGTCACATCTTACCCAGGATGATCTCATCACTGAGAAACCTAAGGTGACAGATGGTGACAAGCTGATTATGGCGACTACCTTTACACCTAACACAACTAATGAGGGCAGGATTCTAAGGACACATTGGCCCGTGGTGGCATCGGACCCAAGACTACACTTCACATGAGAACTGAAACCAATGGTGGGGTATAAAAGAGGGACCAACCTATGGGATATGCTGGACAGAACAGACCCAAAACTCAGTTACACCACCAAGCCCAAAATAAATGTCAAGGGATCATACAAGTGCTTGGGATGCACCACTTGCAATGGCTTAATTGCAACCAAGACCTTCCACCATCCCCATACCAACCAAGTATATACCATCAGACACTCTCTTTCTTGCAACACTACACATGTGGTTTACGTATTGTTCTGCCCATGCTCAAGTTTCTACGTTGGCAAGACGATAGGAACATTATGGGAATGAATGGCAAACCATAGGCGGGCAATTCGGCAAACCCTTGAAAAGGGCGAATCTGAACAACTGGTTGTGAGGCACTGCACATTGATGGCACACCAAGTATAAACAATTCGATATGTACTGATCGACCACGTGCCAAAGTTGGATAGGGATGGAGATAGGAATAAGGCACTCCTGATCTGCTAGGCCCAATGGATATACAGACTGGGCATGGTATACCCAAGAGGACTGAATTCAGCAGTGGACTTCAAACTACTGACATAAGACAGGAGGAGGATACACACCAGGAGTGCAATTCCTTACGTTGTTGGTCCACACTGTAATAACCGATGGAGGAGGCTAATAAGAGTAGTCACTCGACAATATGTAATCAAAACATCCTTAGGATTGGTGGCATATGTGCCAGTATCATGTGTCTGGTAGCTACTGTATGTCTTTGTGTACATTTATCTATGTATATACTTTTTCTTGGTATATTGGTACAAGATGTGTAGTCTAGGAATGAAGAGAAGTGTATGCTGTAGGTGGTGGTCATACTGCAGGCAACACACTTAGGGACAAACATTAGCCAATGTGGATCAATTAGTCCTTGTACATAATCATATCCCCTGTGAAGTGCCACACATATCCAGTTCATTTTGGAAAAACACATCATTTGGTTTATACAAAGAGTAGGCATAGGAAAGATATAATGCAACTGAGTATCTGTATATTTTCTTCTGTTTTTAAGTGATTTTTTAAAATAACTTTGTATTTATGTTTAATATTCACTGAGTTGTTATATGTATATAGTATCTGTTGCACAGCGCATTAGGGAAATGTATTGCTATATTGTAGTGGCACAACGCAACACTTTATCAATTTGGGTGCTATTAGGTTAGCAAAATATGGTGATTCTGATGATTTAGGCATCATCACTATATACACATAAGACTAAACTATTAGGTGGCTATATTGTGATAGTGACTGGCATTAGGTATACCATCATGACCACTTTGAATGCATTGGAGGGACATAGTAAATTTGATTGGTCACGATTGATTTCTATGGTTACAGGGCACACACAAGTTGCTTCGATCTGCACTACACATAATGTACTGGCTTTGTGAAAGATCGTAAGAATGCTATGAAGCATAGTTGATGATCACTACACACACATAATGACACGCAAGGTCTGTGATTGCTGAAACATAGTGGCATGTATTTTGTGTACTACAAGGATCCCCTTAATCGTATTTAAGAGACCTAGTAAACTACTCCTGTTCTGGGTGGTAACCATGGTTACATAGTAAACAAAGGAGGTGTGTGTAGCGAGCTGTACTTCACCTCATTATGACAGTAACTTATCCAGAACATCACATCACTATAGCCAAGTATGATAATGGTGACACCGCTAAGATAGTGCATATTAATTATATATGTATTTTGTTTACAAAATGTTTAAAGGGACACCAAATTTTTTCTTTCATGATTCAGCTAGAGCATGCAAATTTAAGCAACTTTCTAATTTACTTTTATTATCATTTTTTCTTCGTTCTCTTGCTATCTTTATTTGAAAAAGAAGGCATCTAAACTAAGAAGCCAGCACATTTTTGGTTCAGAACCATGGAGAGCACTTGTTTATTAGTGCTGTCCAATCAGCAAGGACAACCCAGATTGTTCACCAAAAATGGGCCAGCATCTAAACTTACATTTTTGCTTTTCAAATAAACATACAAAGAGAATGAAGAAAATTTGATAATATGAGTAAATTAGAAAGTTGCTTAAAATTGCATGCTCTGGCATCTATTTATCAAGCCGTCAACCGAAAATACGCTGGAATTCCGCAGCGTAATTGTGGCGAGCTTGATTCCCCTTAGTTAGCAAAGCCTACAAACCGGCATAAGTAGAATTTTGTGACGAAACATATGATCCGCCTGTCTCAGTCCGACACAGATCGATGCTTACGCCACTACAGATGTTCTGAATGCAAATTCGGCACTATCTGACTACTTTTGCTAGTTAACAAATGTCTAACAGGTACGCTCGCCACTATTCCGGCCCAGCGTACCTGGTTTTAAATCCGCCGCCCTGGAGGCGGCGGATGCAATAGGAATCAATGGGAGTCTGAAAGCAGCAAAGCTCATGTCCGCTGCTGCCCGATATCCCATTGATTCCTATGGGAGAAAACCAGTAAAGTTTACACCTAACACCCTAATATGTACCCCGAGTCTAAACACCCCTAATCTGCCGCCCTGACATCGCCGCCACCTACATAATATTATTAACCCCTAATCTGCTGCGCCGCCATTGCCGCCACCTACATTATACTTATTAACCCCTAATCTGCCCCCCAACACCGCCGCCACCTACATTATACTTATTAACCCCTAATCTGCTCCCCCAACACCGCCGCCACCTACATTATACTTATTAACCCCTAATCTGCCCCCCCAACACCGCCGCCACCTACATTATGCTTATTAACTCCTAATCTGCCCCCCCAACACCGCCGCCACCTACATTATACTTATTAACCCCTAATCTGCCGCCTGACATCGCCGCCACCTACATAATGTTATTAAACCCTAATCTGCTGCCCCGACACCGCTGCCACCTACATTATATTTATTAACCCCTAATCTGCCCCCCCTACATCGCCGCGACCTACATTATGTTACTAACCCCTAATCTGCTCCCCCTACACCGCCGCCACCAACATAACACTTATTAACCCCTAATCTGAGAGCTCAATCCTATTGGCTGTTCCAATCAGCCAATAAGATTGAAGTTCAATCCTATTGACTGATTGCATCAGCCAATAGGATTTTTTCTACCTTAATTCCGATTGTCTGATAGAATTCTATCAGCTAAACGGAATCTAAGGGACACCATCTTGGATGACGTCACTTAAAGGTACCTTCATTCGTCGGGTAGTCGTCGGCCGAAGACGATGCTCTGGGTCGGATGTCTTGAAGATGGACCCGCTCCGCGCCGAATGGATGAAGATAGAAGATGCCATCTGGATGAAGACTTCTGCCGTCTGGAGGACCACTTCTGCCCGACTTGGATGAAGACTTCTGCCCGTCTGGAGGACCACTTCTGCCCGACTTGGATGAAGACTTCTGCCCGTCTGGAGGACCACTTCTGCCCGGCTTGGATGAAGATGTCTCCCGGTAAGTCGATCTTCAGGGGGTTAGTGTTAGGTTTTCTAAAGGGTGTATTGGGTGGTTTTTATTTTTAGGTTAGGGTTTGGGCTTGCAAAAGAGCTAACTGTCCTTTTAAGGGCAATGCCCATCCAAATGTCATTTTCAGGGCAATGGGGAGCTTAGTTTTTTTAGTTAGTATTTTTTGGGGGGGTTGGTTGTGTGGGTGGTGGGTTTTACTGTTGGGGGGGGTTGTTTGTATTTTTTTTACAGGTAAAAGAGCTGATTACTTTGGGGCAATGCCCCGCAAAAGGACCTTTTAAGGGCTATTGGTAGTTTAGTTTAGGCTAGGTTTTTTTTTTTCTTTTTTGGGGGGGGGCTTTTTTATTTTGATAGGGCTATTAGATTAGGTGTAATTAGTTTAAATTTCTGTAATTTGTTTATTATTTTCTGTAATTTAGTGTTTGTTTGTTTTTTGTACTTTAGATAATTTAATTTAATGTTTTTTGTTGTATGTAATTTATTTAATTGTATTTAATTATAGTGTAGTGTTAGGTGTAATTGTAACTTAGGTTAGGTTTTATTTTACAGGTACTTTTGTATTTATTTTCGTTAGGTGAAGGAGATCATATCTCCAAAAACGTTACAATAAATTTAGATTTTGGTTTGGGAAAGTCCTCAATTCATATACTTGATTTATATATATTTTTGCAAACATTTATTCAATAGATGTAACTGGTAATACACCTAAAATGATTGCATCTAAATACATGTATTTGTTTTTTATTGTTTGTACTCCTATGTATGTATAGGCAATAGAGGAAGGAGATGGAGTTTTAGAGGCACTGATACAGATCTAAATCCCATCTAGAGTTTATGCCATTGGGTTATTTTGTTCCAAAATGTAAAAATCCATTGAACTTCTCTATCTAGAAGTTGTCTATATCTATCTCCCCCTCTCTTATTGGCTGGGATAAAATCAATGGCCTGAAAGAGAAGTGCTTTTTTCTTTTCCTTATGATAGAAAAAGTGTTTGCCAACAGGAGTTTTTGGCGGATCTCTGTCAATGGAGCTGAGGTGTTCACAGATCCTATTCTTAAAGTTACGACTGGTAGAACCTATGTACTGCTTGCCACATACTCCACAGGTTATGAGGTATACAACATATTGTGAACAACAGTTTAACCTATATTTAATATGGTTTGTTGAAGTTGAATTAGCCTCAGAACCAGTGATGCAATGTGAGCAAATATTACAATGCCTTCCACATCTAAAAAAATATTTACTGGTTAACCAATTTTCACTGCAATGTATTTCATGATTAAATATTTGATGACTTTACTCCCAATAGTAGGTGGTTTTCTTGAAACAAATGTTATACCCTCCGTCAAAATTAGTTTACATTGGCGGTCTAGTGATAGAATGTCAAGGTTTTTTCTTATATTATTATGGATTTCTCCAAACAGACTGCTATATTGGGTGACAAAATATATGTTAGATTCTTTATTTGTGTTACAAAACCATTTGTGTTTTTTTCTGTTGTTGTTTTAAAAGTGAAACCCTATTTGTTGTAGCAACTGTTTTTCTCATATTCATTAGGTTTGTCTTGTTATAACCTCTTTGGATGAGTCTCTCTACAAGCTCTATGGAGTGTTTATTGTAAGTTTCAATATCAGTACATACTCTCCTTATTCTAATGAATTGTCCTTTTGAGGTGCTGTGGATGGCACAAATCTGCCCTGAGAATGGTGTTTCCTGCTATTTGTTTACTGTATAGTTCTGCATGTATCTTATTTTGTATCTTATTTTGTTTGCCAATCAATCAAGTATTGTATTTTACTTGAATCAATTAAATAGGTAAAATTTAGCTTCATCTCATTAGAATTTAAGTAATCTACAAAATGTTTTGCCTGTATTTCAGTACCTCTCCATATTATTATAAAATTGTCTATATACCTGGGGTAAACTTGTATATATTCAGAAAAAGGATCTAATTTGCCATAAATGAATGTTGATTCAAACCATTCAAGGAACAAGTTTGCATAGGAGGGGGCATTTTGCCCCCATCGCTGTGCCGAAGGTTTTTAAATAATAAATACAGTTAAAAGAAAAAAAGTGTGTGTTAAAAGGAATCCAAGTACCTCCAAAATAAATTAAATTAGATCTGGACTGTAGTTAATTTTTAATAGTAGATAGTATTCCACTGCTCTAATACCAAGGTCGTGGGGGATACAGGAATATAAGGAAGAGACATCAATAGTCAGCCACTTGAAGTCATAAAACCAGTATTGTCTTTCCATAATATTGGTTATATGTGTAGTGTCTTTCACATAGCTTGGCATTGTGACCACAAGTGGCTGCAATATATTGCCCAACCATTCGCCTAGGTGTTCCCCCAAAGATACATTGCCCGACACTATCGGGCACCAGGTGGATGGTTGGGATCTTTTTGTAATTTAGGGACCAATCTAATGTTTCCTGTCCTTGGCTTGTTAGTGTAAATGTACTCACACAGTCTAGAATGCCCAGGTGTTTACTTGGAGTCACAAAACCAGTCTTTTTTCCATAATATTGATTATATGTGTGGTGTCTTTTACATAGCTTGGCATTGTGACCACAAGTTGCTGCAATATATTTTCCAACCATTCACCTAGGTGTTCCCCCAAAGATCCAATGCCTGACACTATCGGGTGGCCAGGTTGATGGTTTGGATCTTTATGTACTTTAGGGACCAATCTATAGTTTCCTCTCCTTGGCTTGTTAGTGTAAAGGTACTCACACAGGTCCTGGTCCAGAATGCCCAGGTGTTTACCACAATCTAATAGATGTTCTAGCTCTCTTAGATATACATTAGTTGGGTCCCCTCTAAGTTTTGTGTATGTGGTGTCATCATCTAGTTATCTCAATGCTTCATGGAGATAATCACTAGTGTTTTGGACCACTATTGACCCTTCCTTATCGGCAGGGGTAATGGTTATTCCCTTATTTGATTCCAAGGCTTTTAGAGCTTTTATTTGTTTGTTTGTTAAATTACATTTGTGTTTATGTTTACTGCTTCTATTATTTTATACCCTATATTGTAATTCAATAAGAGCTTGATGTGTTTTTTTCCTGAAACATGTCAATATAGTTACTACGAGAGTGAATAGAATAAAAGATACTTTTGATCTTTAGGTGTTTATTGACTTTTTGTGTGTACTGGGATGATCTGTTTCTCTGGTTGATTCACTTGCTAAGCTCTCCAATACTTGTTCTATTTGAACATCTTGAAATTTAGTATATGTATCATGGTTAGCCTTATCTTATGTATGTGGTTCTGAAATTGATGTTTGTGAATTCTCTCTTTGTTCAGGTGAATTAGTGACATCTAATCATGCAATTTGTGTAAAATGCTTCTTTAACACAAGTTTTTTGACAATACAATTTACATTGATAATAGTACGGAACAAATCAAAGTCTGTTGTAGGGGCAAAGCCCAGACGCTTTTCCAAAACTTCAATTTCAACGTCACCCAAAGTGTAATCAGACAAGTTGATTACTGTTCGTATCGCATCCTCTTTTTGTTTCTTGTCTGGGGTTTCTTGAACTTTTTTGACTACTTGGGTTCTGGGTCACTCTTTTCTTTTTCATCAGAACTTGTGGGTGTACTCCCATCTGTTCTGCTTCTAGTTTTTGGCCTTGCTCCCAGTTCCTCTGTATATACATGTGTTTCCCGTTCAGAATGCCTCAAATTCTCCAGAGATCTAGTTATTAGAGTTGATGCTGAATGACTTGTCACTGAGGAATTTGAATCAGTAAAATTGACTTTTTTTTCTTGGTGCGACTTTCCTTTGTTTTTAGACTTGTTCTTATTCTTATTTTTTGAGTTTTATTCACTTCTATTAAAGGTACTGGTGTTCCAATTATACACCACATCTAGCAGATAGTCCTGCTCATCTCTGAGCATTTTGTTATCCTTCCTTGTAGTTAGTGTTTGTTCTAGGTCATCCAAATATTTTGCCAGTTCTTCATCATACTTATTGTATTTTTCATGAGTTTGGGGAGTTGTCATTTTTTGTTGTAATTCTTTCATCTCATATAGAACTTTGTTTCTTTTTGATGTTTTATTATTAAGTAACTTGTTCATTAGTTTCAAGAAACATTCGCTAAGTGTCTCTTTCCAGTCGGTCATGAATTCTTTTTCTTCATCTTTATCCACATTTGGGAATTTTTTGATACTTGACCTCCTTGGGATGAAAGCAGATTTTATATATCTGTCTAAGTCTGTGCAATATAAATTTTGAACCATGAGGCTAGCACACTCGCTATCAGGCAACCCAGTGAAAAGAGCACTTCAGATACATATGTTGATTACCTGCTGTGTCCAATGAGACGTAGGAATATACAGCAGAGGTGTGTGCACTACAGTGCACAGGTACACAAAATGTGTCAAGGTAATGAAAAATGAGTCCTTACTTCAGAAGTAAGCGTATTGTCCCTCCACGCAAAAAAACAACTGTCAGTCCCAGTGGTCTCCTCTAACCCACAGGTACGTATAGGCAGTGGTATGAATAAAGAAAAAAATGTGAAACGCGTCAGATGATGTCATCAACTCCATGAGTTGTTCTTTTAAATGCATATCAATAAATGTTTTACCTTTTACCTTTCACATTAAGGCTTTACATGGCATTCTTTTGCAAATACTGACTGTACCTTTCTATGGAGTTAATTTTTTTCTTTATATTCATACCACTGCCTATACGTACCTGTGAGTAGACCACTGGGACAGACAATTGTTTTTTTTTTGCCTTGGAGGGATGATACGCCTACTCCTGAAGTAAGGTCTCATTTTTCATTACTTTGCCATTTTGTGTACCTGTGCGCTGTAGTGCACACATCTCTGCTGTATATTCCTACGTATCATTGGACACGGCAGGTAAACAACATATGTATCTGAAGTGCTGTTTTCACTGGGTTGCCTGATAGCGAGTGTGCTAGTATCATATACGCCCTGTGAAAGATAGTTAACTCAATGAATATAAGGATCACAATTGCAGATCTCATTCCTAACAAAAATTATGTATGTCTGTAATAACTCCTGCAGGTTGGCGGAGACTGAACATATATGAAACTTAATATTTCGCAGAAGGTTTACAATTTGTTCTATGGCACCTGATGAGCATCTGTATATAACCTCATATACAAATGGTAAATCTTGCCAAACAACTCATATGAGGAAAAAAAAGAATATGGCATATATATATATATATGTCAAATATAAATAAGTAAGGACATATAAATAAGAACAACTGGCAAATATAACTCAAAGAGCTTATACTGAAACTGAGATGTAGTGGTAGTTGTAGAACGTAAAAAAGTGAAAACATCATATGTTCAGGCAGATTGTGGCATACATAATAGGATGGTGTAGTTACGGTGAATAGATAAGCACAAGTTCGCAATCAATGTCATAAATATAGCATATGTACATAGAGGCTGTATTAAGATCAAACCTGCTCGGTATTGAGAGATGGAAGAAAAGAGAGCGGGCAGTTGCGGCTGCAGCCGAAGTGAGACTGTCGGCGTGTGACATCACCGTAACAAATCCGGAAGTTGCTGGGTGTTACAGCAGCGATGAGAAGGCAGTCAGTGAAACCAACGATTCAGTTTAGAGTATCTCCAAGGGGAGGGGCTTGAAACGGAGCTCAATGGAGACAGGTCACCAAGCAAAGATGTAAGTTGTAAGGTGAGCTTTATAGCAGAAGCGATGATCCAATTACAGGTGTGAAGGGATTAGAATTTGATAGAATAAAGGTGACACCTGCTGTAATATGATAGCTAGCCTCTCGATTCCAAATTTATATTGCACAGACTTTATACACAAGTGGAAAATAAGGAGAGGAGCCACCCTAGTTTCTCTTTAAGGGCTACATTTATAAGAAAGTGATAAAATGTCTGTATTCCTAATTGAGAAAGGACAAATAAATTTGCTGTCAGATACAGTGTTGGAATTCTACATATAAGAAAGTAATATACCATGGCACACTCAAAAGCCTTAGAGGATATATTCAACATGTGAAGAGTGGCAAAATGAGCTGATACCTAATCAAACAAAATGTAATGACCTTTGACAAATGTTTCTTAATATGGAGACATTGAGAACTAAAGAACTTAAATTGTGGTACGAAATCATTTACATAGACAGATATATAAAATCTGATATCATCCCAAGGGGGTTAAGGATCGAAAAATTCCCAAATGTGGACAAAGATGAAGAAAAAGAATTCATGACCGACTGGAACAAGACACTTAGCGAATGTTCCTTGAAACTAATGAACAAGTTACTTAAAGGGACAGTATACACTCATTTTCATATAACTGCATGTAATAGACACTACTATATAGAATAAGATGTATAGAATAAGATGCACAGATACTGATGTAAAAATCCAGTATAAAACTGTTTAAAAACGTACTTAGATGCTCTCAGTTTAGCTCTGTTGAAAAGGAAGCTGGAAAGCCCACTGCAAGTGGGAAATAGGACAACCCCCCCTCCCCTTCTTTTGCATATGAAAAGACCCATTACACAAACAGGAGAAATCTGGATGAGGTAGCTGACGGTATTCTCATAAAACTTTGGGGCTTGGTTAGGAGCCTGAAAATCAGAGCAATGTTATTTAGAAATAAGCAAAACTATACATTTTTTAAAAAAAAAACAACAACTTTATGGGCTATATAAATAGATCATCTACAAAACATTTATGCAAGGAATAATAAAACAACAAAAAGGAACAAAGTGCTAGATGAGATCAAAGAATTACAACAAAAAATGACAACTCTCCAGACTCATGAAAAATTCAATAAGTATGATGAAGAACTGGCAAAATATTTGGATGACCTAGAACAAACACTAACTACAAGGAAGGATAACAAAAATGCTCAGAGATGAGCAGGACTATCTGCTAGATGTGGTGTATAACTGGAACACCAGTACCTTTAATAGAAGTGAACAAAACTCAAAAAATAAAAATAAGAACAAGTCTAAAAACAAAGGAAAGTCGCACCAAGAGAAAAAAGTCAATTTTACTGATTCCAATTTTTCAGTGACAAGTCATTCAGCATCAACTCTAATTACTAGATCTCTGGAGAATTCGAGACATCCTAAACGGGAAGCACATGTATATACAGAGGAACTGGGAGCAAGGCCAAAAACCAGAAGCAGAACAGATGGGAGTACACCCACACGTTCTGATGAAAAAGAAAAGAGTGACCCAGAACCCAAGCAGTCTAAAAACAGAAAGAGGATACAATACGAACAGTAATCAACTTGTCTGATTACATTTTGGGTGACGTTGAAATTGAAGTTTTGGGAAAGGGTCTGGGCTTTGCCCCTACAACAGACTTTGATTTGTTCCATACTATTACCAATGTAAATTGTCTTGTCAGAAAAGTTGTGTTAAAGAAGCATTTTACACAAATTGCACGATTAGATGTCACTAAGTCACCTGAACAAAGAGAGAATTCACAAACATCAATATCAGAACCACATACATTAGATAAGGCTAACCATGATACATATACTGAATTTCAAGATGTTCAAATAGAACAAGTATTGGAGAGCTTAGCAAGTGAATCAACCAGAGAAACACATCATCCCAGTACACACAAAAAGTCAATAAACACCTAAAGAACAAAAGTACCTTTTATTCTATTCACTCTCGTAGTAACTATATTGACATATTTCAGGAAAAAACACATTAAGATCTTATTGAATTACAATCTAGGGCACAAAATAATAGAAGCAGTAAACATAAACACAAATGTAATTTAACAAACAAGCAAAGAAAAGCTCTAAAAGCCTTGGAATCAAATAAGGGAATAACCATTACCCCTGCCGATAAGGGACGGCCAATAGTGGTCCAAAACACTAGTGATTATCTCCATGAAGTGTTGAGACAACTACATGATGACACCGCATACACAACACTTAGAGGGGACCCAACTAATGTATATCTAAGAGAGCTAGAACATCTACTAGATTGGGGTAAACACCTGGGCATTCTAGACTGTGTGAGTACATTTACACTAACAAGCCAAGGACAGGAAACATTAGATTGGTCCCTAAATTACATAAAGATGCCAACCATTCACCCGGTGCCCGATAGTGTCGGGCAATGGATCTTTGGGGGAACACCTAGGCGAATGGTTGGACAATATATTGCAGCCACTTGTGGTCACAATGCCAAGCTATGTGACACTACACATATAATCAATATTATGGAAAGACAATACTGGTTTTATGACTCCAAGTGGCTGACTATTGATGTCTCATCCTTATATTCCTGTATTCCCCACAACCTGGGTATTAGAGCAGTGGAATACTATCTACTATTAAAAAGTAACTACAGTCCAGATCCAATTGAATTTATTTTGGAGGTACTTAGATTCCTTTTAACACACAATTTTTTTCTTTTTAACTCAATTTATTATTTACAAAACTGTGGCACAGCGATGGGAGCAAAATTTGCCCCCTCTTATGCAAATTTGTTTCTTGGATGGTTTGAATCAACATTCTTTAATGGCAAATTAAATCCTTCTTCTGAATATATACAAGTTTACGCCAGGTATATAGATGATCCTATAATAATATGGAGAGGTACTGAAATACAGGTAAAACATTTTGTAGATTACTTAGGCCTAGATTTGGAGTTTGGCGTTAGCCGTGAAAACCAGCGTTAGAGGCTCCTAACGCTGGTTTTAGGCTAACTCCGGCCTAGAATTTGGAGTTTGGTGTTAGCCGTGAAAACCAGCGTTAGAGGCTCCTAACGCTGGTTTTAGGCTAACTCCGGTATTTGGAGTCACTCAAAATAGGGTCTAACGCTCACTTTTCAGCCGCGACTTTTCCATACCGCAGATCCCCTTACGTCAATTGCGTATCCTATCTTTTCAATGGGATTTCTCTAACTCCGGTATTTAGAGTCGTTTCTGAAGTGAGCGTTAGACATCTAACAACAAAACTCCAGCCGCAGGAAAAAAGTCAGTAGTTAAGAGCTTTCTGGGCTAACGCCGGTTTATAAAGCTCTTAACTACTGTGCTCTAAAGTACACTAACACCCATAAACTACTTATGTACCCCTAAACCGAGGTCCCCCCACATCGCCGACACTCAAAAAATTTTTTTAACCCCTAATCTGCCGACCGCCACCTACGTTATCCTTATGTACCCCTAATCTGCTGCCCCTAACACCGCCGACCCCTGTATTATATTTATTAACCCCTAATCTGCCCCCCTCAACGTCGCCTCCACCTGCCTACATTTATTAACCCCTAATCTGCCGACCGCAAAGCGCCGCCACCTACGTTATCCTTATGTACCCCTAATCTGCTGCCCCTAACACCGCCGACCCATATATTATATTTATTAACCCCTAATCTGCCCCCCACAACGTCGCCTCCACCTGCCTACACTTATTAACCCCTAATCTGCCGACCGGACTTGAGCGCTACTATAATAAAGTTATTAACCCCTAATCCGCCTCACTAACCCTATAATAAATAGTATTAACCCCTAATCTGCCCTCCCTAACATCGCCGACACCTAACTTCAATTATTAACCCCTAATCTGCCGACCGAATCTCGCCGCTATTCTAATAAATGTATTAACCCCTAAAGCTAAGTCTAACCCTAACACTAACACCCCCCTAAGTTAAATATAATTTAAATCTAACGAAATTAATTAACTCTTATTATATAAATTATTCCTATTTAAAGCTAAATACTTACCTGTAAAATAAATCCTAATATAGCTACAATATAAATTATAATTATATTAGAGCTATTTTAGGATTTATATTTATTTTACAGGTAACTTTGTATTTATTTTAACCAGGTACAATAGCTATTAAATAGTTAAGAACTATTTAATAGCTAAAATAGTTAAAATAATTACAAATTTACCTGTAAAAGAAATCCTAACCTAAGTTACAAATAAACCTAACACTAGACTATCAATAAATTAATTAAATAAACTACCTACAATTACCTACAATTAACCTAACACTACACTATCAATAAATTAATTAAATACAATTGCTACAAAGAAATACAATTAAATAAACTAGCTAAAGTACAAAAAATAAAAAAGAACTAAGTTACAAAAAATAAAAAAATATTTACAAACATAAGAAAAATATTACAACAATTTTAAACTAATTACACCTACTCTAAGCCCCCTAATAAAATAACAAAGCCCCCCAAAATAAAAAAATGCCCTACCCTATTCTAAATTACTAAAGTTCAAAGCTCTTTTACCTTACCAGCCCTGAACAGGGCCCTTTGCGGGGCATGCCCCAAGAAATTCAGCTCTTTTGCCTGTAAAAAAAAACATACAATACCCCCCCCCAACATTACAACCCACCACCCACATACCCCTAATCTAACCCAAACCCCCCTTAAATAAACCTAACACTAAGCCCCTGAAGTAAAAAGTTCTCAAAGTCCAGCACCTGGGATCCAAGGTGTGCAATCACAGGGGCACTGCAAAATACCCCCAGTAAATGTAACAAGAGATAGTAGTCGCACTACCAAGTTCAATGAATAGTTTTCTTTATTGAGCCAAGATCAAAAAATCAGCAACGTTTCGGACACAAGTCCTTAATCTTGCATAACAAACAGATACTGATTCACTTCTTATATACCCAAAAAAGTCACACCTGCACAGCTAATTGTAACACCTGAAAAGTCAGGTATAACATTAACAGCCAAATGTTGCCACCATGTGGTCAACTACAAACATCACACTTATCTAAATAATTTTAATTTAACTATTACTTATCCAGCAATGAATTAATACATAGTCTAAAATATATCCATGTACAGTGCAGACTCTCAAGCAGTGTATGATTTTAACTTGTTCCTTTATACTACATATTAGCAAAGATAGATGTAAACATTTTATTAAATGAAGATTTTCAAATAGATTTCTATAGAAAAATTGACCAATCTAATTCTTTATTCATGCCCCCTGGAGATAATGTCCCTAATTCATAAATCCAATACGCTTCACGTTTTTGTAATAATTTAATTCTATCACCCCCTCTTCTAGGATGTTGCACTTGTTCCAAAATCTGGAACCTTAATTGGCTTAGATTATGCCCTGCAGACAAAAAATGATGGGCAACTGGGGCATCCTTTTTCTTGGTTCTAATACTACTTTTGTGTTGAACTATGCGTTCTTTGACGCACTGGGAGGTCTCGCCCACATAACCCAGCCCACATGGGCATTTAATCAAATATATCACAAAGTCAGTATTGCAAGTATAATGTCCCTTAATGAAATATTTTTTGCCAGTACTTGGATGACTAAATGTTGGCCCTTTAATAATACTGTTGCAATTTGAGCACCCTAAGCAGGGAAAACTACCCAGATTTTTCTTACCAAAATAAGTTTGAACTGGTCTCTTAGATGGACCAATATCTGCCCGTACCAGAACATCTTTAATGTTTTTTCCTCGTTTAAAAGCTGGCATAGGGGGAATCTTAAATTCCTGAATATTAGGATTACAAGTGCTCAAAATGTGCCAATGCCTACGAATAATCTTCATAACCTGTTGATTCCAAGGGGCAAATTGACTTACAAACACTAGTCTAGGGCTTTTTTTATTATCATCCATCATAGGTTTTTTCTTTTCCAATAACAACTCTCTAGGGGTGTTTAATGCATTCCTAAATTCAGTCTCAATTAATTCACATGGATATCCCCTTTGTAGGAAGCGATCCCCCATTTCTTTAAGCCTGTCTTTAACCACTGTTTCATCAGACACAATACGCCTTAGACGTAAAAACTGGCTCCTGGGTAAAGATCTTACCAGTGAAGGGGGGTGTGCACTTTTATAGTGCAGGAGAGCGTTGCAATATGTGTCTTTCCTATGAAGGTCCACAGTTAGACCTGATTTACACTTTGACACAACTGTGTCCAGAAATACAACACTCTCCTCACTAAAGACTAACTTGAATCTGATGTGACTAGTTGCTGCATTTAATTCATTCACAAAATTTACCAGGGTTCCAATGTCGCCCCCCCACACCCCAAACACATCATCAATATAGCGCCACCAGGTGGCGCCATATGATAAAAATAATGGATTGTTATAAACAAAATGTTCCTCAAACATATTCATAAAAATATTTGCGTATGTGGGAGCGACATTGGAACCCATGGCGGTCCCTTGGAGCTGAAGATAATAATTGTCCTCAAAAAGAAAATAATTACACCTTAAAATAATATTAAGTAACTGCAAAATAAACTCTGCCTGTGAAGTAGTGTATCTATCAGATTCACTCAGAACTTTCTCCACTGCTCCAATCCCTGCCTCATGTGTGATAGCTGTATACAGCGATGTCACATCCAGACTAAAAAGAATGCATTTATTATCCCCTAGATGCAAATCACGCAATTTAGCTAAAAAATCTCGTGTGTCTTGGATGTGATCGGATCAGCCAATCGGATTGAACTTGATTCTGATTGGCTGATTCCATCAGCCAATCAGAATATTCCTACCTTAATTCCGATTGGCTGATAGAATCCTATCAGCCAATCGGAATTCGAGGGACACCATCTTGGATGACGTCATTTAAAGGAACCGTCATTCGTCGTTCAGTCGTCGGCCAGGATGGATGTTCCGCGGTGGAGGTCTTCAGGATGCTGCCGCTTCGCTCCGTATGGATGCCGCTTGGATGAAGACTTCAATCGGATGGAAGACCTCTTCTGGCCCGCTTGGATGAAGACTTCAGCCGGATCATGGTCCTCTTCAGCCCCCCGCTTGGGCTTGGATCAGGACATCGGAGGAGCTCTTCTGGACCGATCGGTGAACCTGGTATGGTGAAGACAAGGTAGGATGATCTTCAGGGGCTTAGTGTTAGGTTTATTTAAGGGGGGTTTGGGTTAGATTAGGGGTATGTGGGTGGTGGGTTGTAATGTTGGGGGGGGGGTATTGTATGTTTTTTTTTACAGGCAAAAGAGCTGAATTTCTTGGGGCATGCCCCGCAAAGGGCCCTGTTCAGGGCTGGTAAGGTAAAAGAGCTTTGAACTTTAGTAATTTAGAATAGGGTAGGGCATTTTTTTATTTTGGGGGGCTTTGTTATTTTATTAGGGGGCTTAGAGTAGGTGTAATTAGTTTAAAATTGTTGTAATATTTTTCTTATGTTTGTAAATATTTTTTTATTTTTTGTAACTTAGTTCTTTTTTATTTTTTGTACTTTAGCTAGTTTATTTAATTGTATTTCTTTGTAGCAATTGTATTTAATTAATTTATTAATAGTGTAGTGTTAGGTTAATTGTAGGTAATTGTAGGTAGTTTATTTAATTAATTTATTGATAGTCTAGTGTTAGGTTTATTTGTAACTTAGGTTAGGATTTCTTTTACAGGTAAATTTGTAATTATTTTAACTATTTCAGCTATTAAATAGTTCTTAACTATTTAATAGCTATTGTACCTGGTTAAAATAAATACAAAGTTACCTGTAAAATAAATATAAATCCTAAAATAGCTCTAATATAATTATAATTTATATTGTAGCTATATTAGGATTTATTTTACAGGTAAGTATTTAGCTTTAAATAGGAATAATTTATTTAATAAGAGTTAATTAATTTCGTTAGATTTAAATTATATTTAACTTAGGGGGGTGTTAGTATTAGGGTTAGACTTAGCTTTAGGGGTTAATACATTTATTAGAATAGCGGCGAGATTCGGTCGGCAGATTAGGGGTTAATAATTGAAGTTAGGTGTCGGCGATGTTAGGGAGGGCAGATTAGGGGTTAATACTATTTATGATAGGGTTAGTGAGGCGGGTTAGGGGTTAATAACTTTATTATAGTAGCGCTCAGGTCCGGTCGGCAGATTAGGGTTTAATAAGTGTAGGCAGGTGGAGGCGACGTTGTGGGGGGCAGATTAGGGGTTAATAAATATAATATAGGGGTCGGCGGTGTTAGGGGCAGCAGATTAGGGGTACATAGGGATAATGTAAGTAGCGGCGGTTTACGGAGCGGCAGATTAGGGGTTAATAATAATATGCAGGGGTCAGCGAAAGCGGGGGCGGCATATTAGGGGTTAATAAGTGTAAGGTTAGGGGTGTTTAGACTCGGGGTACATGTTAGAGTGTTAAGTGCAGACGTAGGAAGGGTTACCGCATAGCAAACAATGGGGCTGCATTAGGAGCTGAACGCGGCTTTTTTGCAGGTGTTTGGTTTTTTTTCAGCTCAAACAGCCCCATTGTTTCCTATGGGGGAATCGTGCACAAGCACGTTTTTGAGGCTGGCCGCGTCCATAAGCAACTGTAGTATCGAGAGTTGAAGCTGCGTTAAAAATGCTCTACGCTCCTTTTTTGGAGCCTAACGCAGCCTTTATGTGGACTCTCAATACCAGAGTTATTTTTATGGTGCGGCCAGAAAAAAGCCGGCGTTAGCTACGCGGGTCGTTACTGACAAAACTCCAAATCTAGGCCTTAAATTCTAATGATATGAAGCTAAATTTTACCTATTTGATTGATTCAAGTAAATACAATACTTGGATGTCCAATTGATTGGCAAACAAAATAAGATACATGCAGAACTATACAGAAAACAAATAGCAGGAAACACCATTCTCAGGGCAGATTCATGCCATCCACAGCACCTCAAAAAGGGTATCCCAAAAAGGACAATTCATTACATTAAGGAGCGTATGTACAGATCTTGAAACTTACAATAAACACTCCATGGAGCTTGCAGAGGGACTCACCCAAAGAGGTTATAACAAGACAAACCTAATGAATATGAGAAAAACAGTTGCTACAACAAATAGGGATTTCCCTTTTAAAACAACAACAGAAAAATAAAAAAACACAAAAGGTTTTGTAACACAAATAAAGAATCTAACATGTATCTTGTCACCCAATATAGCAGTCAGTTTGGAGAAATCCAGAATATTATAAGAAAAAATCTTAGCATTCTATCACTAGACCCCTATTGTAGACAAGCTGCAAGTTGGTCATTGAAACGTACGTTGGAACTTTGGAACTTCTTCCCATCACCACGTCAAAACGTACAAATGATGCTAAGGGCAGAGTGATACCTAACCGGTCTAGGATTGCAGATGGTAAGCGGTTTAGCTTCTGCCCTCCATACGTATCCATACGATACTACAGTTTACTCTGGACAGTGATTACTTATTGTTTTCCTGTTGGATCCCTTGAAACTAGTGTGTACACTTAGCATTTGTGACACTTAGCATTTGTGATGTTTTAAAAGATTTTAATAAATATTTCTTTTTTACTATTTCGTTGTGGGATACTGTTTGCCTACCAGTATAAAGTAGGTGTGCGCATCATATAGAACTTGTATGAGCTCCAACAAATGTGAGTAACAATTTGTCCTATTTACTACATCATATCCAGTGGGCCTACAGAATTACACTATTTTGTGTTTTCTTTCATTCTATGTGAGGACTTATTGAAGATTTAAGTCCCAAGGAGATTCTCTTCAGGAACGGACTTATCCTTCCACTTATATTGAACTTTTGAGTATTATACTTTCACATTTATTCTCATTTTGTTTCACTTTGTGAATTATTTGTACATTTATTTTTACATGTATACAATAATGAAATTCGTTGTAGTGAAAATTGGTTAACTAGAAAAGGATTTTCTTAGATGTAGAAGGCATTGTAATGTTTGCTCACATTGCATCACTGGTTCTGAGGTTAATTCAACTTCAACAAACTTTGTCCACGATATTAAATATAGGTTGGACTGTTGTTCACAATATGGGCAAGATTACATATGCGGCCTCGCCCGCAAAAGCCAGTGACGCTGTTTTTTAAGTGTTTTTTGTATCACATATACAGCGCTGCATATAAATGCGGCACTTATATTTCACCCACTGGCCGCAATGTTTACTCCCATAAGCTAACATAGAACCGCGTCGCAAATCAGTATCACATATTCAGCGCAAGGACTTACGCACACATAGGCAGGCGCAGCAAGCCTTGTGCTAAGTATGTGAACACTGTAACTCCTGTAACTGCCTGAAAATATTAACTAACACCAAACACATGTGCAATATCTATCTATAGACAAAGATGGTTCTCTAGAGAGAAACAAAACAAAGCGCATCCACGATCTAAGTGTAGTTTAAAGGTCACACTTTATAAAATTTATAAAACAATGAATACACACGTACAAAGGTGCCCTCAAACATATGAGGTATGTCTGTACATTCAGCAAGTTCACTCCATACCCCTCCAGCAATATTGCAATCTCCTTTTGGTCTCCCACTGTATATTTTCAATGCCAGTTGATTACTTAGTTAGTGGCTCTACAAGGAATATTAGTTACCAAACTGTGGGGAAATTAACTATAGTTGCTGTATATAAGGAGATTGTGTAAGTCAAGCTGATTCGTCTGAGCAATATTAGCCGGCTTTTGCTCAGAACACAGCGTCTGTTACACTCACTTCTCCTAGGATTATGGGCGTGGCCTTACGTGTTTCGCGGGCTCCTCCCGCTTCGTCAGAGGGGTATGGAGTGAACTTGCTGAATGTACAGACATACCTCATATGTTTGAGGGCACCTTTGTGAGTGTGTATTCATTGTTTTATAAATTACAATAAAGTGTGACTTTTAAACTACACTTAGATCGTGGATGCGCTCTGTTTTGTTTCTCTCTAGAGAACCATCTTTGTCTATACATTTAACTGAAGCCTGGGAACGGACACCGCTGGGCACATAAGGAGCAGCAACCCTACACCATCTATTGGATCAAGTAAAATAGACTGTTTTTTTACTTTATAATTTTTTCTGGACGTTATTCTTACATTTTAGTACAATCTTTACATTTTTTATTAATTTTTTCTATACAGCATTGAACTGTGAGATTTGGCAGCTATAATTTTTACAATATTTATTGTTTATTTATTATTGCTTATTTATTACCATTATTTGCTTGCAAGATTATCCTACAGGTCTTGGAGGAATTACTGTGTGTATTTATTTTATCATTTGTGGCGCTGTCTGTTTTTTAGAGCAATATCTATCTACCTCCTTAAAATATCTAACACCTAATGCATGCGCAATATCTACCTGTTAACCGTAATAACTAATAAACTATATTAACCCCATAATCCGCCAACCCCCACATCGCAAAATATCTAATTACCCTATTAACCCCTAAACTGCCATCACCCCACAACACAATATATCTTAATAAACTATTAACCCCTAATCCGCCATTCACCCATATCGCAAAGAACCTATTAAAACTATTAACCCCTAAACTGCCATCTCCCACCAACCCAATAAACTTAATTAACCTATTAACCCCTAATCCGCCAATCCTACACAACACAAAAATCCTATTAAAACTATTAACCCCTAACCTGCCAAACCCACAAACGCAATAATCCTATTAAAACTATTAACCCCATAAACCGCCAAACCCACACAACGCAAATAATTAAATTACAAAGCCCCCTAACCTAACACCCCCTAAATTAACCCCAATTACCTAAATTAAAAAATACTAAGTTACAAACAATTAAAATAAAAAAGCTAACATTACCTAAAATAAAAAAATCCTGAATTTAAATTAATCTAAGATTACAACAAATGAAAATAAAACATTACAGAAAATAATAAACAAAATTATCCAAAATAAAAAAATAAACCGAATCCCTATGAAAATAAAAAAGCCCCCAAAATAAAAACACCCCCTAATCTAATGCTAAACTACCAATAGCCCTTAAAAGAGCCTTTTGTATGGCATTGCCCTAAGTTAAACAGCTCTTTTTTCGTTAAAAAAATAATAAGTCCCCCTTAACAGTAAACCTCCCCACCCACCAAACCCCCAAAATAAAAAAACCTAACACTAAAAAAACCTAAGCTACCCATTGCCCCTAAAGGGGCATTTGTATGGGCATTGCCCTTAAAATGGAATTCAGCTCTTTTACTGCCCTTAAAGGGGCATTCAGCTCTTTTAAGAGTGCCCATTAAAACCCTAATCTTAAAAAAAAAAAAAAAAGCCAAAGTCTAACCCCCAAATAGGTACTCACTGTTCCTGAAGTCCGGCGGAGAAGGTCCTGTTCCAGGAGGTAGAGTCTTCTTCCAAGCGGCCGACATCTTCTTCCAAGTGGGGTCCTTTTCTATCTTTATCCAGGGTCACGGAACTGAAGACCGGCGACCGCAGAACTGAAGACCGGCGACCGCGGAACTGAAGACCGGCGACCGTGGAACCATGAAACGTGGAGGATCCTCTTCATACGATCGCCGCCATACACTGAATAGTGAATTTAAGGTACGCGATTAAATATGGTGTCCCTTGCATTCCTATTGGCTGATTTGATTCCTCAAATTCAAATCAACCAATAGGATGAGAGCTACTGAAATCCTATTGGCTGTTGAAATTAGTATAGTATGTTTATATTATTTTGTATGCATATAAATATATATGTGTGTGTGTGTGTGTGTGTTTATAATTATTTAATAATACTTATAATATAACATTTATAATAACCTAAATAATAGTAATAAAATATGTGTTTGTATATATCCATGTGAAAGTATGTGTGTATATATGTGTGTGTGCTTGCATCCGTGGTCATTCTGATGCACCATTGAGTTACCTTTTTTATAGGGGGGGCCCAAAAATAAATCTTGCACCAGGGCCCTCTGTTCATTAGGTCCACCACTGTTTATAAGGTTTAGTCAGGAAGTACAAGGCCTCTTTTCTATCTTGGCGGATGAAGGTTTCTGCTATTGCCCACCCTCCCTTCCATTTGTTTAAGTGACAATGGCGGATTTGAGTCTGACGGAACCCCTATGGACTGTCTAGGTTAACATGGCAGCATTAGGTTTAATAGTGCTGCCTTTATCATTTTGTAATTTTTGTAATTTTGTGTCCCTCTCAGTAGGTGCGCCATGGGAACTACCTGCAAACCCTGTTTCTTGCCATGTACGGAGCAGTGGCTCCACTGCACCTTTCTTTTCGAGCACTTGACCTCTTGTTTAATTTGAGGAGTTTTAGTGACTCATTTTGCCACCATCCATAGTTATTTTGGTTATGTTAGTCATGTTGAATAAACGCTACCTGTCATGGTCTTTCCTCCGTAATTGGTCCTGTGTCTTATTTATTATTTAAGATAATTATGATTATTACACTGGGAACTCACAACTATGGTCTTTAATCCATTATGTAGCCCAGTATGGAAACAACTGCTTTCATCAGTTTGACAATATGATCCACTTTTTCCAGCCAGTCAAGAACTATATGTAATTGCTAAGGACACTGCTGTCAAAATTAGAAATTTAAAATTTTAAGAAGAATAGAGCAATACTGAATCAAAGATACACACTCAAATGGAACAAATAACTATTGCAGGCTCATATTAGTAATATTAACAAAGTTAAAAAGACTAGTGTGTACCAATTATAAATATTAGCAGTATTTAAAACAGACTTTGAAAGGGCCACAAAAGTCAAAATTAAAATTTCATGGTACAGAAAGAGCATCCAATTTTAATAAACATTTTAATTTATTTCTATTATCAAATTGAATTTGTTTTCTTGGGATCCTTTGTTGAAAAACATAGCTAGACATGCTTTGGAGCAACAGTGCAATATTGGGAACTAGCTGGGGATTAGTAGCTATGCATATGACTCTTGTCATTGGCTCAACAGATGTGTTCAGCTAGGTCCCAGTAGTGCAGCGATGGGCAGCAAATATAAATATATATGTATATAAGCATATATGCAGTCAGAAATGAAGTGCACTCACCGGGTCTTTGTTCAGAATTTATTGCTGTATGTTTGAGAAAGGGGCTAACCCCCCCCCTCCCCGAAAACGTTCACAGTTTGGCATTACAATTTTGAACAAAGACCCGGTGCACTTAATTTCTAACTGCATTTTGTTCTATTTGTTGCACCCCAGGCACCAGGAGTCATCTGGAGTGTTGGTCTGTCTACATAATATGTATATAAGCATAAGTCTCCCTATGGGTGATGGGGGAAACCAGACGTGGACTCCTTGCCCAGTGTGCTTAGAGGAATGTGGCTACACCTCACTGACGAGGCCCAAACGATCGTCTGGGGTTGTCATGTTCCTTGTTCAGAGGAGAATTGCCTGGTATTTCGGGGCTGAACTGACCTTACTTGGCGGGATCAGACTGATATACTTCAGGAAAGTTTTCTTCTGTGAAAAGCACACTGGTCTAAAAGAAGCTGCCTCCGGGTGGTAAATCGCCATAGAACAAGCCACTGAGCTGTTGTTCGTTCCTGGTAGAGCGCTTCTCTCTTTGTATGCAAATTATTATGACCCTGGGGAAGTCTCCCTATGGGTGATGGGGGAAACCAGACGTGGACTCCTTGCCCAGTGTGCTTAGAGGAATGTGGCTGCACCTCACTGACGAGGCCCATAGGAGGCCGAAACGATTGTCTGGGGTTGTCATGTTCCTTGTTCAGAGGAGAATTGCCTGGTATTTCGGGGCTGAACTGACCTTACTTGGCGGGATCAGACTGATATACTTCAGGAAAGTTTTCTTCTGTGAAAAGCACACTGGTCTAAAAGAAGCTGCCTCCGGGTGGTAAATCGCCATAGAACAAGCCACTGAGCTGTTGTTCGTTCCTGGTAGAGCGCTTCTCTCTTTGTATGCAAATTATTATGACCCTGGGGAAGTCTCCCTATGGGTGATGGGGGAAACCAGACGTGGACTCCTTGCCCAGTGTGCTTAGAGGAATGTGGCTGCACCTCACTGACGAGGCCCATAGGAGGCCGAAACGATCGTCTGGGGTTGTCATGTTCCTTGTTCAGAGGAGAATTGCCTGGTATTTCGGGGCTGAACTGACCTTACTTGGCGGGATCAGACTGATATACTTCAGGAAAGTTTTCTTCTGTGAAAAGCACACTGGTCTAAAAGAAGCTGCCTCCGGGTGGTAAATCGCCATAGAACAAGCCACTGAGCTGTTGTTCGTTCCTGGTAGAGCGCTTCTCTATTTGTATGCAAATTATTATGACCCTGGGGAAGTCTCCCTATGGGTGATGGGGAAAACCAGACGTGGACTCCTTGTCCAGTGTGCTTAGAGGAATGTGGCTGCACCTCACTGACGAGGCCCATAGGAGGCCGAAACGATCGTCTGGGGTTGTCATGTTCCTTGTTCAGAGGAGAATTGCCTGGTATTTCGGGGCTGAACTGACCTTACTTGGCGGGATCAGACTGATATACTTCAGGAAAGTTTTCTTCTGTGAAAAGCACACTGGTCTAAAAGAAGCTGCCTCCGGGTGGTAAATCGCCATAGAACAAGCCACTGAGCTGTTGTTCGTTCCTGGTAGAGCGCTTCTCTCTTTGTATGCAAATTATTATGACCCTGGGGAAGTCTCCCTATGGGTGATGGGGGAAACCAGACGTGGACTCCTTGCCCAGTGTGCTTAGAGGAATGTGGCTGCACCTCACTGACGAGGCCCATAGGAGGCCGAAACGATCGTCTGGGGTTGTCATGTTCCTTGTTCAGAGGAGAATTGCCTGGTATTTCGGGGCTGAACTGACCTTACTTGGCGGGATCAGACTGATATACTTCAGGAAAGTTTTCTTCTGTGAAAAGCACACTGGTCTAAAAGAAGCTGCCTCCGGGTGGTAAATCGCCATAGAACAAGCCACTGAGCTGTTGTTCGTTCCTGGTAGAGCGCTACTCTCTTTGTATGCAAATTATATAAGCATATACATATATATTTACTGAGAACACACACTTCCTATAGACTGCTATGTAAAGGCACTTTTCAGTGCCATTTTTTTTTTCTAACACCCACACAGACCAGTTTTCAGCCCTAATAACTGGTTCTTGTAGTTATTTTATTAAAATGAAAAAAATGCTACAATTTTTATTTTTTAATAGAATACACACCACTGTATTTTGGGGCTAATGGGGGGAATTTTATAAAATTGACCGCAAGCTCGCGGTAGCAATAACCATCCACTTGTAATGGCTGGTTAATTATTGTCCGCTCTTAAACGGATTTGCCTGTTTGCGGGAGCACAATAAATTAGCACTTGTAATCTAGACCTAAAACTTTTTGCCGCTTCATGTCCCTTTAAATATTCTAGATATTTCAATATTCTATCTCTCTTTAGAGATTGGATAAAACTTTTTTTATATATATAATTTACATGCCATTTAATACATTGCTGCAATCACTAAAAGATTTAAACCTGCCTTTCCATACAATCTTCAGTAAAAAATACAGACTTAAAAACACAAAAAAAATATGAAGCTGCATAATATAGAAGACAAGAATCAAACTGAATGGAAAATAAGTATTATCTCAAGGAAATAATTAAATATTACGTTTCTATAAATGATTTTCTTATAAGTTTTCTTTAATTCTAAGCACATGGACACAAATTGACTGTCTGCTAGATATATTGCATTCCTATCTGTGTGCATGTGAAACCTGTATTCAAGCACAGCACGGGCAAGATTGGCTTAAGACACAAGTAAGCAGGGAAAGCAATGGATTAATCCTGTAGGTTCTAATCCCCTGACTAAATCTGAAATTACTTCTCATAATGCAATCAGAGATCACAAGCTGCTCCAGCTCAGAACCTTGGACTAGTTTGTACTCACAGTATGACTTTTTGATATAATAAACTAACCTCAGCTGACTAGGGACATGTTCAAATAGTGTAGTGAGGCATCTCCTGATTCAAGAAAAACATTTAGAGTTAGATAACAAATGGTGCGCGAGTTGTGGTAAGCAATATCTCAACCGCGTTAACTTGCGCACATATTACAAATTTAAAGTAAACTAAATTTGCACTTGGGTTAGTGCGACTGAAGACTTTGCGTAAAGGCTAAGTGTTAATAAAAAGTGCACCAAACACAACATAAACATACATATAAATATTAATATATTTTTTATAAGGGTTAAAAGGTATATGGTATATGACAAGGTATATGAATAGAAAGGGATATATTGCATACATATACATATATACATATATGTCTAAATATGTATATGGGGTATAAAGTTATATATATATACAGGTAACCCTCAGTTTACGCCGGGGTTAGGTTCCAGAAGGAATGGTTGTAAATCGAAACCGTTGTAAATTGAAACCCAGTTTATAATGTAAGTCAATGGGAAGTGAGGGAGATAGGTTCCAGGCCCCTCTCAAAATTGTCATAAGTAACACCTAATACATTATTTTTAAAGCTTTGAAATGAAGACTTTAAATGCTAGACAGCATTATAAACCTAATAAAATAATCACATAACACAGAATATATAATTAAACTAAGTTAAATGAACAAAAACATTTGCTAAATAGCATTATAAACCTAATAATAAATAATCACACAACATAGACTTCACTTGCATTTTTCTGCGAACAGTTCTTTCTATGCATTTCAATCTGTACTGAGTTATAGACAGGAAGATCTTGTTCCTTTGAAATCTGCTTGATAGCTCAGGTCTGGTTAAACTTATTAATTTCAGCTTGCTTGTCTTTGCTGCAACACAAGCGGACAGCTCCACCTACTGGCTATTTTAATAAATGCACTGCTTCTCCATGCTTTTCAATAGCAGTCACATGACTGGAAAAAATGTTGTTATTCTGAAACGGTGTAAATTGAACCGTTGTAAAACGAGGGCCACCTGTATATATATATATATATATATATATATATATATATATATATATATATATATATATATATGTGTGTGAATATATTTATAGATATATGTGTATATATGTAACATACATATATACACATGTATACATATATATATATATATATATATATATATATATCTGAAAAATCTTTTTTATTCAATTTTAATATTTTAAAATGTGTTTTGCTGTGTATTTACTGTATCACTGTAAATATTTTACATTCATCACATAGTAGAAAATATATATATAGTGAAGCAAGGCCTGGTTATAAAAGGAAGATATGTAAGACCAAGCATTGTACATGGTATTTCTCCTTTCAGTTAAAACCCCAGGGAGAGAGAGTGTGTATTTGATTATGCAGTTGGTAAACTGTGTTCTGGGTCCCTGGGGTTTGCAGTTGGTAAACTGTGTTCTGGGTCCCTGGGGTTTGGGATAATTGGAGAGAGTGTGGGCTATTATCCCAGACAGCTGTGAAGCTATCCAGTTCAGGTTGTTTTGATTAAGCAGCTAATCACAGGTGTGGTTAATTTAGAAGCTGTGAGGGTTTAAATAGGAGCCTGACTGACAGGGCCGCCACTAGAAATTTTGGGGCCCCTGACTTAACCATTGATCAGCCCCCCAACCCATTGTCAAATAATCATAAATACACTGCTGCTAAAAAAATGTGTTTTTATGGACCCCTGGCCCCACCATACAACTACTACCACACTGAAGTTACAATCTGAAATTGCATTAAGAAATAAAAAACATTTGCTAAGTAAGTCCTACCTCCTCTGCAAATGAAAGTGATCTGCCGTCTGACTCAGGCACACACTGTACAAACAAAGTGCCAAGTCTGTCTCACACTGTGCATAGTGGTTTAGTGCACACTCAGAAATCCTCTCAAATACTAATACTTTACTCCTTGTAATAACATTTCCCATGCTCAATTAGCACTCTGCTGTAGTAGAGTTTTTAGTTCTTGCCTCATGGGGCCCCCCTGGCCTATTGGGCCCCTGACAGGAGTCACCCCTATCACCCCCTGATGATTTATTACTAGGGTTCTGACCAAAGCCCTTTGATTTAAAGCACTCCATCCAGTTCAGGTGTGTTCCATACTATCGCCTAGATTTAGAGTTCTGCGTTAGCCGTCCAAACCAGTGTTAGGGGGTCCTAACGCTTGTTTTTACCGCCCGCTGGTATTTACAGGGAGTGCAGAATTATTAGGCAAGTTGTATATTTGAGGATTAATTTTATTATTGAACAACAACCATGTTCTCAATGAACCCAAAAAACTCATTAATAACAAAGCTGAATAGTTTTGGAAGTAGTTTTTAGTTTGTTTTTAGTTATAGCTATTTTAGGGGGATATCTGTGTATCTCAACATTCACAAATATACATTTCTGACATTCAAAAACAAAACAAAAACAAATCAGTGACCAATATAGCCACCTTTCTTTGCAAGGACACTCAAAAGCCTGCCATCCATGGATTCTGTCAGTGTTTTGATCTGTTCACCATCAACATTGCGTGCAGCAGCAACCACAGCCTCCCAGACACTGTTCAGAGAGGTGTACTGTTTTCCCTCCTTGTAAATCTCACATTTGATGATGGACCACAGGTTCTCAATGGGGTTCAGATCAGGTGAACAAGGAGGCCATGTCATTAGATTTTCTTCTTTTATACCCTTTCTTGCCAGCCACGCTGTGGAGTACTTGGATGCGTGTGATGGAGCATTGTCCTGCATGAAAATCATGTTTTTCTTGAAGGATGCAGACTTCTTCCTGTACCACTGCTTGAAGAAGGTGTCTTCCAGAAACTGGCAGTAGGACTGGGAGTTGAGCTTGACTCCATCCTCAACCCGAAAAGGCCCCACAAGCTCATCTTTGATGATACCAGCCCAAACCAGTACTCCACCTCCACCTTGCTGGCGTCTGAGTCGGACTGGAGCTCTCTGCCCTTTACCAATCCAGCCACGGGCCCATCCATCTGGCCCATCAAGACTCACTCTCATTTCATCAGTCCATAAAACCTTAGAAAAATCAGTCTTGAGATATTTCTTGGCCCAGTCTTGACGTTTCAGCTTGTGTGTCTTGTTCAGTGGTGGTCGTCTTTCAGCCTTTCTTACCTTGGCCATGTCTCTGAGTATTGCACACCTTGTGCTTTTGGGCACTCCAGTGATGTTGCAGCTCTGAAATGGCCAAACTAGTGGCAAGTGGCATCTTGGCAGCTGCACGCTTGACTTTTCTCAGTTCATGGGCAGTTATTTTGCACCTTGGTTTCCACACGCTTCTTGCGACCCTGTTGACTATTTTGAATGAAACGCTTGATTGTTCGATGATCATGCTTCAGAAGCTTTGCAATTTTAAGAGTGCTGCATCCCTCTGCAAGATATCTCACTATTTTTGACTTTTCTGAGCCTGTCAAGTCCTTCTTTTGACCCATTTTGCCAAAGGAAAGGAAGTTGCCTAATAATTATGCACACCTGATATAGGGTGTTGATGTCATTAGACCACACCCCTTCTCATTACAGAGATGCACATCACCTAATATGCTTAATTGGTAGCAGGCTTTCGAGCCTATACAGCTTGGAGTAAGACAACATGCATAAAGAGGATGATGTGGTCAAAATACTCATTTGCCTAATAATTCTGCACACAGTGTAGAGTCAGTCATTAAAGGGTCTAACGCTCACTTTCCAGCCGCGGCTTTTCCATACCGCAGATCCCCTTACGCCATTTGCGTATCCTATCTTTTCAATGGGATCTTTCTAACGCCGGTATTTAGAGTCTTGGCTGAAGTGAGCGTTAGAACTCTACCGACAAGACTCCAGCCGCAGAGAAAAGCCAGGAGTTAAGAACTTTCTGGGCTAACGCCGGTTCATAAAGCTCTTAACTACTGTGCTCTAAAGTACACTAACACCCATAAACTACCTATGTACCCCTAAACCGAGGTCCCCCCACACTCTATTAAATTTTTTTAACCCCTAATCTTCCGACCGCAAACCGCCGCCACGGTTATTAGGGGGCTTAGAGCAGGTGTAATTAGCTTAAAATTGTTGTAATATTTTTATAATGTTTGTAAATTATTTTTTTATTTTTTGTAACAGTTCTTTTTTTATTTTTTGTACTTTAGTTAGTTTATTTAATTGTATTTATTTGTAGGTATTTGTATGTAATTTATTTATTGATAGTGTAGTGTTAAGTTTAATTGTAACTTAGGTTAGGATTTATTTTACAGGTAATTTTGTAATTATTTTAACTAGGTAGCTATTAAATAGTTATTAACTATTTAATAGCTATTGTACCTGGTTAAAATAAATACAAAGTTGCCTGTAAAATAAATATTAATCCTAAAATAGCTACAATATAATTATTATTTATATTGTAGCTATATTAGGGTTTATTTTACAGGTAAATATTTAGCTTTAAATAGGAATAATTTATTTAATAAGATTTAATTTATTTCGTTAGATTTAAATTATATTTAACTTAGGGGGGTTAGGATTAGGGTTAGACTTAGCTTTAGGGGTTAATACATTTATTAGAGTAGCGGCGAGGTCCGGTCGGAAGATTAGGGGTTAATAATTGAAGTTAGGTGTCAGCGATGTTAGGGAGGGCAGATTAGGGGTTAATACTATTTATTATATGGTTGTTGAGGCGGGAGTGATGCGGATTAGGGGTTAATAACTTTATTATAGTAGCGGTGAGGTCCGGTCGGCATATTAGGGGTTAATAATTGTAGGTAGGTGGCGGCGACGTTGGGGGGGGCAGATTAGAGGTTAATAAATATAATATATGGGTCGGCAGTGTTAGGGGCAGCAGATTAGGGGTACATAGGTATAATGTACAGAGCGGGAGATTAGGGGTTAAAAGTGTAATGCAGGGGTCAGCGATAGCGGGGGCGGCAGATTAGGGGTTAATAAGTGTAAGGTTAGGGGTTGTTTAGACTCGGGGTACATGTTAGGGTGTTAGGTGCAGACTTAGGAAGTGTTTCCCCATAGGAAACAATGGGGCTGCGTTAGGAGCTGAATGCTGCTTTTTTGCAGGTGTTTTTTCAGCTCAAAATGCCCCATTGCTTCCTATGGGGAATTGTGCACGAGCACGTTTTTGAAGCTGGCCGCGTCCGTAAGCACCACTGGTATTGAGAGTTGCAGTGGCGGTAAATATGCCTCTACGCTCCCTTTTTGGAGCCTAACGCAGCCTTTCTGTGAACTCTAAATACCAACGGTATTTAAAAGGTGCGGGGGGGAAAAAGCATGCGTAGCTATCGCACCCCTTCTAACGCAAAACTCTAAATCTAGCCGTATGTTATTTAACTGTGTGTATATAAAGCCAGGAAGCCTCATCCCATGCAGTCTGGGTGAGTGGTATAGTATTGCAATTTTGTAATTTTGGAATTTCTCTTTATTTTGGCTAATTTTATAGTATTAGGGTATATTTGGAAAGCAATTTTTTGCAATATTAAGAGATATGTTTGAAATATGTGAAATTATATGTAGCCAGGAAGCCTCATCCCATGCAGTCTGGATGTGATGTTTGAAATTTTGTTTTGATATATTAAAAATTACATTATTCAGCTTAGTTTGGCTAATTTCATATAGTTAGGACCAGTCTTTTATGGGACACCTTGTAAGTGGTGACTGGCTGAGCAGAATATGGCCATATTGTGTGACTAAGATCCCATCTTTATTTTAAAATATGTTGAAATATTAAGAAGGAAATTTTTTTGCAGTATAAAGACAAATAAGGAAAAAAAGAATTTTTTTTTAAATATGTGAAATAATATGTGGTCTCATGCGTTTGGGTGCGCGCCAATTCCTGTGTCTAATTATATTTATTTTGGTCACTTTGGCAGCACTCCCACCATATGTTCATTTAAAAACATATGCTTTCATTAGATGTGCTTGATCATAATTTCTTACTAATACTTTACTCCTTGTAATAACATTTCCCATGCTCAATTAGCACTCTGGTGTAGTTTTTAGTCCTTGCCTCATGGGGCCCCCCTGGCCTATTGGGCCCCTGACAGGAGTCACCCCTATCACCCCCCGATGGTGACCCTGCTGACTGAGGCCTAAGCGAGAGTTACCAGGTAGAGAAGTTGGTGTCTGTGTTAAAAGACTTTTGTTCATGTGAACCGTAAAAGGACATTATTTTGACAAAGCACTTGTGAAATGCTGTGAAGTGCTAGGACATGCTTGAAAGTACTGCTATTTACAAAAAGTACTTAAAGGGCCACTAAACCCAAAATCTTTCTTTCATGATTCAGATAGAGAATACAAATTTAAACAACATTGCAATTTACTTGTATTATTTATTTAGCTTAATTTTTTAGATATCCTTAGTTGAAGAAAAAGCAATGCACATGGTGAGCCAATCACACGAGACTTCTATGTGCAGCAACCAATCAGCAGCTACTGAGCATATCTAGATATGCTTTTCAGCAAAGAATATCAAGAGAATAAAACAAATTAGATAATATAAGTAAATTAGAAAGATGTTTAAAATTGCATTCTCTTTCTAAATCATGAAAGAAAAAAATGTGGGTTTCATGGCCCTTTAACATTGCTGCACAGGAAGGTTTACCCTGTTTTGAAACTGAACTCCCTGTTTGTTGTTGCTGTGAAAAATAAAAGCCTTTTAAACTACAGTGGACTGTCCTGTGCTGCATTTGTGCCCTAGAAGACTGTGGTTAAAAGTGTTCCTGTTACACTTGGTGGAGAATACGGGCAACCACGTTGTATGTCTGTGGGCATTATAATCTGCAAGCAACATGGAGAATGTCATTAAAACTTTGATCCATTCTAATGCTATACAGCAGGAGACTAACAGAAAAGCTGCTGAAAATAGTGCAGCACTGCAACAGTTGGTCTTGGCCCAGTCAGAGAGTACTATTCTGCTGGCTAAATCACAGAAGGAGAACACTGAAATGTTGATACAACAGATGGCTGCTGTGCAAGCTGAGGCATTCAGGAAGACCCGGGAAGAGCAACAAAGTGCTACACAAACTCTGCAACGAGAGGTTCAAGCCATATCAGAAAAACTGAACTCTGATTATGTTAGTGGCAGCCAAGGTTCCAGGTTAATAAGGGATAGTCATTATATTCAAAAGATGACAGCTGATGACATTGAGGTTTATATTTTGGCATTTGAATGCACAGCAAAAAGAGGAAAATGGCCTGCAGCTGAGTGGGCAAGTATACTTGCGCCATTACTTAGTGGTGAACCTCAGAAGGCCCACTATGATTTAGAGCCAGCACAAGCCAGTGACTATGAGAAATTAAAAGTGGAAATCCTTGCACGCCTGGGGTGACTTCGGCAGTCCGTGCACAAAGATTCCATTCCTGTATGTTTTCATCTCATAATGCTGCAAGATCCCAGATGTTCGACCTTATACATCTTGCCAGGATGTGGCTGCAACCAGAGGTTAATTCCGCTACCAAAATAGTGGTACTACTGGTGATGAACCGGTTTACCTGCTTCCCTGCGGCGGCGGGTTAATCAAGGTGATCCTCAAACAGCGGACCAGTTGATTGTGTTGGTCGAAAGTTTTGTAGCTTCAGGAGAAGCTTTGCAGCAGTCTTGAGTGGATCAGCCCCACAATCCCAAGTCCTAGAACTCTATAAGAACTGGTAAGACTGTTCTAGGGATAAAGGGGATAGGAGAGCAGCAGGTGTATATGCAAAACACCAGAGACATTTCCCGAGGAATTAAGGGAACATTTAAATATAACCAACCTGTAGGATGGTTTAAATGTAATGAGGTTGGGCATATTGCTAGAGACTGTGATAAAAATGAATTTATGGACTGTAATGTTGCACATTCACTATTGTCTAATAGCAAAAGCTCTGTTAATAATGATTCCCTTTGGTGTACTGTGAAGGCTAATAGTAAAGTGTCTAGGGCTTTGCTTGATTCAGGAAGTATGGGCACACTAGTGGCTAAATATATAGTACCTGATGCAGTATTAGATTATGAGGAAAAAATGGGAATTATCTGTGTTCATGGAGATAAACATGAATATCCTACAGCTGAGGTGGAAATTGAGACTCAGTGTGGTAAATGAAAATATTGTGTGGGTGTAGTACCAAATTTAGTCCATGAGGTGGTGATAGATAGAGATTTTCCAAAATTTCTGGAGTTATGGTAATCTTTAGAAATATGTTAGACTACTGATATTTATGTATTTCTGTTCTCTGAAACTGATTTGGAAGGGGTTTCCATCGAAAAGGAGAAAATAAGATTTATTGCCCTATGCCTGTATTAGTAGGTGATCAACCTTCTCAGAGTAATGAAGTACCAAGTACTAGCTCAGAAAATATTGATGATTTGATAGATCTGGTTGGTGGCCCTGGTAATTTTAAAAAAGCCCAATGGGAGGATCCAACATTGGTAGAGGCAAGAAATAATATCAGGAATATAAATGATGTTGTGACACAGCCAGGAAATGTATTACCCTATCCTTATTTCGAAGCAGTTAATGATTTGGTATATTGTGTAGAAAAGAAAGGAACAGACATTGTTAAACAACTTTTGGTGCCCCAGACTTTTAGAAACACTGTATTAAATTGCGCACATAACCATATTCTAGGGGGGCATTTGGGAGTTGAGAAAACCAAAGAGACAGTTCTTAAAAGGTTTTATTGGCCAGGGATATTTGTAGCCATCAAGCATTATTGTGCTTCATGCCCTAAGTGTCAACTTACAGCTCCTGCTAAAGATTTGCATAACCTTTTAGTGCCCTTGCCTATAATTGATGTGCCTTTTGAAAGAATTGCTATACACTTGGTGGGTCCGCTGGTTAAATCTGCTAGATGACATCAGTATATACTGGTACTCCTTGATTATGTTACATGCTATCCTTAGGGCAGTCCCCCTTCATAACAGCTCTGAAAAATCCATAGCAAGAGAACTCATGCTAATGTTTAGCAGGGTCGGGATACCTAAGGAAATTTTGACAGACCAAGGAACTCCATTTATGTCCAGGGTTACAAAATAATTGTGTAAGTTGTTTGGCATAAAACAACCAAGGACCTCATTATATCACCCTCAGACTGATGGTTTAGTGGAAAGGTTTAACAAAACTCTCAAAAGTATGCTAAGAAAGGTAATTGACCCAGATGGGAGAAATTGGGCCATTTTGTTACCCTATTTAATGTTCTCTATCAGGGAGGTTCCACAGGCTTCTACAGGGTTTTCCCCATTTGAACTGTTATATGGGCGGCATCCCAGAGGACTACTAGATATAGTTAAAGAGACATGGGAGCAAGAGACAACACCTTTTTGAAGTGTTATTGAACATATTGCCCAAATGCAGGACCGAATGGAAGCATGCCCATTGTAAGGGAACATATGGGAAAAGCACAGGAAGCACAAAAGTACAGCTATAACCGTAATGCTAGAGCCAGGGTGTCCAACCTAGGGATAGGGTGTTAGTTCTGGTCCCTACAGTTGAAAATAAATTCTTGGCTACTTGGCAGGGCCCATATGAGATAATTGAGAAAGTGGGTGATGTCAATTACAAAGTATGTCAGCCAGGGAGAAGGAAACCTGAGCAAATATATCATATAAATCTGTTAAAACCTTGGAAAGATAGGGAAGTTTTAGTTGCCTTAAAACCTATAGAACTCCCTGTCACTGAACCAGAGGTAAATATATCTGAAACCCTATCTGTACGTCAGAAGTGAGAGGTCAAGGATTTTATTAGGAGAAACAAAGATGTATTTTCTGTGGTACCGTTAAAAACTAATGTTATTAAGCATGACATAATAACAAAATCAGGGAAGAAAATCTGCCTTAAGCCCTCTAGGGTCCCTGAGGCTCGTAGAAAGGCCATTAAACTGAAGGTAGAAAAAATGTTAAAGCTTGGGGTAATTGAGGAATCACAAACAGCTAGATTATGAGTTTGGCGTTATGATTGAAAAAGCTGCGTTATGGCCATTAAGCTGCTTTTTCCCTAACGCTGCTATTACAAGTCTTGTAGGTATAAGTGTACCGCACACCTTTTAGTCTGTCACGCAATGTCCTTTTTCAATGGGACTCCCATAGTGCTGGTATTACGAGTTTGCCTGGGAGGCCAAAAAGTGAGCTGTACACCCTATGCTGACAAGATCCGTACCGCCATGTAAAGTCAGCAGTTGTGAGTTTTATGTTACAAAGCTGTACCAAACAAATGTATAACTAAAGTGTTAAAAAGTAAACTAACACCCATAAACTACCTATTAACCCCTAAACCGAGGCCCTCCCGCATCACAAACACTATAATAAATTTATTAACCCCTAATCTGCCACTACGGACATTACCACCACTGTTAAAATGTATTAACCCCTATTCCGCCGCTCCCCAACATCGTCGCCACTATAATAAACCTATTAACCCTTAAACCGCCGCCCTCCCGCATCGCAAACACTATTTAAATATTATTAACCCCTAATCTGCCGTCCGCCCACACCACCGCTATAATAAACCTATTAACCCCTAAACCGCAAGCCCCCCACAACGAAATATACTAAAATAAACTATTAACCCCTAAACCTAACGACCCCCTAACTTTATATTAAAATTAAAATTTACTACAAAAATAAGTACTTGACTGACAAAAATGTACACTTATATAGCACTCTCATTCCTCTTGGGCTAGACTTTGGAGAGCATAAGTATAAGTTGATCTACGGAGATATGAGAAATTAAAATATAACTTTTAATTTATTATTAAAAAAGTTTCATTCAACTCACACACAAACAACTTAAAAACACTGAGGAGTCAATCTGGTCTTCTGAAAAATAATGCCACTGGTAGAGTGTGAAGGGGTTATGAATTAGATCCTTCCCAACCTAGGATGTCAATATTAATCCATAGCTGGGTTATCTATTCAAATATAATCACACTGTGCTGGAGTTCAAGGGTTAATATTAGCAAAAATCATTCAATATTCTACATTAAGGGTAACATTGATGTTGTACAGTTTAAAGGTATGTGTATAATAAGATTGATAGCATAACTGAATCGAGTTGAGGTATACTTTAGATCTTTTAACTACCTTGGATCGGTGAAATAGATCTACTGTGTGTCTTTGTTCAATTTAGCAAATACTAGATTATTTAGAGAGGTGTAGATTACACTTATCATGTGTACCACTGGTCATACATCAAGTACTGACTAGGAAGTTAACATTTTCCACTGTGTATCAGATAATATATCGGGGGCACTTAGAAATGATACTAAGTTTAAATACTTAATATCTGCTTTTGCTTAGTATCAAGTAAATCATAATTAGATATTATATAGGTACTTTCTTGCCCTTAAAATTTTCTGCAGAGATCAAATAAGTATGTTTATTCAGTAACAGTTACACCAAAATTGAAATGTTTATTGACTCTGCTTATCCGGTATACATGAGGTTAAATTTTAAAGTACAGACCTGAGTACTGGCACTTTTAAACTATCCGTTAAAAACTGTTGTTGCATACTTGCTATCAATCATACATTAAGTCCTAAGTATCCACGTTAACTCTGTGTCTACTGCAATCCTGGGGCATTAGGCAATAATTGTATCGTAATCCTAATGGTACTAGCTTGCATTTGCAGCGTATAGGGTTTAACGGTATCTGATTATTCCTGCTATACACACTGTACTCTAAACAGCTGCTGGATTATAGCTTATTAAAATCCACAGATAGAACAGCACCATCCAGAAGGTAAGTTAAAAGTATTACTTTATTGGGACATCACCAAACACAGCACAGCAACACAATGTTTTGGTCAGGTGACCTTAATCATGTGATATCACATGATTAAGGTCACCTGACCGAAACGTTGTGTTGCTGTGCTGTGTTTGGTGATGTCCCAATAAAGTAATACTTTTAACTTACCTTCTGGATGGTGCTGTTCTATCTGTGGATTTTATGTCATTTGAGGTCACTGGCAGGACCTGGGTCACTGGCAGGACCTCCTTACAGACTGATGCTGTTCTCATCTCTTTGAACATGGATTATAGCTTATTCCCAGCACAGGGAAGTTAATGTTACACCTTATGGAGATTGTTCTATGTACATGCTACCTCCTTTCAAAGTACGGTAATTAAATGGTTGAGATAAATGTTGAAATTCTCACAACGTTCACTTGCACACTCTGTCATAGCACCTTTAAATGTATTAAATTACTCAAAGGGATGCAATCACCAGTTAACTACACGAGCCAGGATTCGCTTCGTGTTTAAATATTAATAATACATCCCCTTGAACTAGATATACTAAAACCAGAGTCTCCTCACTAATTAAAAAATAACCGCATTACACATTTCTAAGCCCTGACATGTTTCGCCAACAATTTGGCTTTTTCAAAACTTATAATCTAGCTGAAAGTGAGTAGAACAGTCCAATCATGCTTGTTCCAAAGCCAGATGGTTCATTAAGGTTCTGTAATGACTATCATAAGCTTAATTGTGTTTCCAAATTTGACACATATCAAATGCCTAGAGTAGATGAGTTGATAGAAAGGATAGGAAAAGCAAGTTCTCACTACAATTGATTTAATGAAAGGGTATTGGCAGGTGCCTCTCACTAATCAAGCAAAGGAAAAGCTTTTTCAACCCCAGAGGGCTTATTTCAGTATACGGTGTTGCCATTTGGTTTACATGGGGCCCCAGCAACATTCCAGAGGATGATAGATAGAATTCTGAAATCCCATATTCGTTATGCGGCAGCATATTTGGATGCTGTTATAATTTATAGTACAGATAAGGAATCCCATCTTCCAAAAGTTCAAACAGTACTTGATGCAATACGGTCCACTGGGTTAACTGCCAATCCTGCAAAATGTACTGTTGGTTTACAGGAAGCTAAGTACTTGGGTTATACTATTGGTAGAGGATTAGCTAAACCTCAGACAACAAAAGTAGAGACCATACAGAACTGGCCACAGCCTCTAACAAAAAACAAGAGCGCTTTTATTGGGATAACTAGTTATTATAGAAGGTTCATCCCGAATTGCGGCACCCTTGACAGATCTCACAAAAGCAAGGGCCCCAATTATGATAAAATGGTCCCCAGAAGCAGAACAAGCTTTTAAGCATTTGAAAGATGCCCTTTGTGCCCATACAGTTTTGGTAACCCCCAAAGATTTTTTTTTTGCTCATGGTGTTGTACAAACCTACAAAAGATGAGCCAAGAAGAATTTGATGTGCTCAATAAAGGCCTATATTTTTGCCCCACTGAACATGCTGACACCTTTTCACTCATGCTGGACTTGACCCGGTTCTTCACGGGGCTTAGATTGATAATAACACCAATAGAGACTATGTCTGAAGAATCACAGACGGACATGGAGACACAATACCGTTTGATATAGGACTGTATGGAATTAATCTAAAAAGTTCATTTAATCCATCAGGGGACAATGTAGCTGTGGAAACGTTCATTAAAATAGTGGACACTGAATACAGAGAACTTGCCCAAACAAATCACAGGCACAGAGACAGACACAATTTGACCACGGAACAACAAGATGTGTTAAAACAGCTTGAGAGGGACATATCCATCACGATCAAGCCCGCCGATAAGGGCAGAGCTGTGGTTGTGATGGATACTGTCAAATACAGAGAAGAGATATTGCATCAGTTAAATGATGTAGATGTTTATGAGAAATTAATTGGTAATCCTAGTGAAAATTTATGTAAAGAATTGCTTAAAATTTTGAATGGTGGCTTGGTACATAACATCCTGACGCAAAAAAAATATAAATTCTTGACACCAGCACATCCTCTGATACCTGTGTTTTATTTTGTTCCAAAAGTACATAAAAGGCTTGTTGATCCAACAGGTAGGCCGTTAGTGGCCGGCATAGGCTCTCTCTTAAGTCCTACTGCACAGTTTTTAGACAAAATATTGACACCCCTTGTCATACAAGATAGATCCTACATCAGGGATACAATGCAGTTTATTGAAAAAATCACAAAGATGCAAAACATGGATGACACCTGGGATGTGAATTCTCTCAGTCATCCCCCACTCTGTGAGAAACATTGTCAAAAAGTAACCTTTACAATGAGGCACAACAAGAATGGCTAACCCAATTGCTTACTTTGGTTTTGACTAACAACTTCTTTCTTTTTGAAAATCAATTTTTCATGCAAACAACAGGAACAGCAATATGGCCCCATTCTATGCCTGTTTAGTAATGTATGCCATTGAAGAGAGGCATGTGTACACAAACCCACTCTTCATTCAATACTGCCAGGGTTGGTCCTGCTACATTAATGATTTGTTCATCGCATGGTGGGGCCCCCCGGAGAAACGAGTTTAGATGCTTTTCCCTTCTTGAAATTTAGCAGTAAATCTGATAAGCATAAAGTGGAATTTCTAGACACAATGGTCTCAAAAAAGAATGGCAGATTGACAACTGACTTCTTTGTGAAACCCACAGACAGGAATACCCTGTTACACAGGAGTAGTTTTCACCCACATCGGGTTTTCCAAAATGTGCCTAAATTTCAGCTGTTGAGAGTTGATAGGATAGTGTCAGATACAGAAGCTAGACAGGTCAGGTTTAGAGACATGAAGGAAAAAATTGTCAGTAGGGGTTATAGTGTTAAGGAACTAGAGGAAGTAGAAAACTCTCTGAAAAATCCCCCTGTCAGGAGCAAGATATCTAATCCAACCAGATTAAATTTTCGAAATTCGTACAACACCATGAGCAAAAAAGTGTTTAACATTCTTAAAAAGAACTGGTTTCTGTCAAAGGAAGCATGTCCAGATATTAAGGAGTTCCAGGAAAGTCCCAGAACCTTGTATCGCAGAGGCAACACAATAGGCAAAAAGTTGATCCTTGCCATGTCCACCAAACAAACTGATAGTGCCCAACGTCAGTTCTTTGGGACCCCCAAGCAGGGAACTTTCCCATGCCTGGGGTGTGCCCAATGCAACAATGTTAATAAGGGAGGTATTATCTCCCATCCTTATACTGGGAAAGAATATCACATAAAAGGCTTTTACACCTGTGATTCGGCTTATGTTGTTTATGCGCTAAAATGCCCATGTGGGCTATTATATGATGCCGAAACGACCCAAAAGATAAGAGAACGCTTTTGCCAACATAAGTCGACCATCCGCAATGACAAAATGTTACATCTCCCAGTTCCAGCACATTTTGCACAAATGGCCAACCAGTTGAGGTACATGACCATTGACAGTGCCCCCAAAAAACAAAGAGGGGGCAATACAGCCAGGAACCTTCTCAATAGAGAAGCCAAATGGTTCTGGCTACTTAACACCATGTCCCCAAAGGGATTTAATAGAGAATTTGATCTCCTCTTAATTTAGACTTCACTTTTAGCTCAGTAATGTAAGTTGGGAGGACAGAATTAAATTTAGTCTATACATGCTATATGGTTGGAAACTTGCTGCATTTGTTTTTAATCAGGTTTCCAATTCATCAGTTGGGTGTTAAGGGTTAAATATTTTTGTGTCTAAAGAAATTTTGTATCCAATGAAATAACCTGTGAGGATGTCAATCTTTTAACCCCTCCCATGCTTGCTGATTGGTCACCTGTTTTATCATTGTGTCTATATATTGTGTGTTGTTTGTATTAGTGATTAGCCTGAGAAAGGGGCAGATGCCCCAAACCTTGTTTTTAATAAAGGTATAGCCTTCAAACAGTGTGCCACCTTGCTATTTGTTAAAATTAATAAGAAATACATAGAAATATGCATTTTAAAATAAAAACCTGATCCCTGGTGAAGAACCAGGGGTCAAGTCGAACAGGAACGCATGGGAATGGAGTTCCTGCACTATTTTTGCAGGAGGAAGTAAGTTATCTCTGGACAGAGAACAGAAAAGCTTGAGTAAACACTGCTGCTGCTTGTGGGAGGAGCTGCAGCACAGTCTGATATGAGGGAAAGTTAGATCCTCTAGTAATGGGTAGTAACATTTCATTCAATACACTAAATGCAAGCCTGTCAGCGGTCTTGCTGTGTTATCACCCAGCACTCGCCTAGATTACAAGTCGCGCACTGACTGCAGCACACTTGCAAAATGTTTTTTCTTTAAGCTCCCTCTAGCTTCTTCAGCCTTGCTAGCCTCACTAGTCCTCATGTTGTTAAATAGTATTTAATAACATAAGGACTGGTGAGGCTAGCAAGGCTGAAGACGTTCGAGGAAGCCTAAAGAAAAACCATATCGTACGTGCTCTGCAGTCAGCGCGCGACTTGTAATCTAGGTGACTGTGCAGAACACATGGTGCTTACATTTCTGTGTGGCTTGCTCTGGGTTATTTAGCTCCCCTTAGCAGAAATAGGACAATTGCACCTTAAGTGGTTGAGACTCTGTGACAGAGAAGGATTCTCAGGCCCAAAGGCAACCATTCAACCCTTCATTAGATTGAATTTGCTTTCATTAACCAAAGTGTATAGATTATATACATATAAATACAGTGTGTGTGTGTGTGTGTGTGTGTGTGTGTATGTATATAAAACAATATTAATTGTGAGTGGGGTGGAAGTCTTCGTGAGTTACCACACTTTTATTTGTAGGACTTGACCCTTGTGAAGAACATTGGAATTTTGAAATATTAATAACTCACGTTGGTTTGAGCACACACGGTCTTACGCAGTGTTGGATTAGCGCATGAGCGATATGCGCCAGTTTTTTTTCCCATTAAGTATATGGGGTGAATGCGTTCATGGACGTGATATCCAAAGTCGCACGTCAGGTTTTGCTCACGAGCAAACATTTTACTTTCAAATTATAATATGCCTGCAGCACGTGTTAAAATTTTTCTTCTAGTGGTGTTGCACGTGAACGAAAGTGCTAAATAGCATGCCATTTGTATTATGGCCCTTAGATAGCATTGGGTTAATGTACAGTATGTGGTAATCTAACTTTCCTAACTGCATGGTTGCAGGGATGCTTTTCCCCTTTTATCATTAAAGTGAATGTAAACTTTCATTAATTAGTGCCCGTTTTTTTAAATACACTATTAAAAACAGGGGCACTTTCACTGATGACAGTTTACATTACACCGTATTTTTACAAATACCTTTTACTTCTTCAAAGCTGGCTTGGCATCTCCCGCCTGCAGGTCCTCTGTAAATACGTCACCAATGATGAAACCGTCTTCCTCCAATCACGGGAGGGCCTCTGTTACAACACCCGATTGCAGGGCATCATATATGCTTGTCTATTTTAAGGAACCCTTATGACTGCAATCCAGAAGAATAGTCAAGTCAGACCTAAGTTCAATACTAGAGCATCAATCCCAAACATCCCAGCAGATGGAGCAGACAAAGGGATAGTTAAAAAGTTATTTTTTTGAAGTCAGCAGACAGCAAATCAGTCTTCAGTTCAGAGTACAGGCAGGGAAAAGGCTTGGGGGCCTATTTATCAAATGTCTGTCCGACATGATCCGATCAGCGGATCATGTCCGACAGACATCACTGAATGCGGACAGCATACGCTCTCCGCATTCAGCATTGCACAAGCAGTTCTTGCGAACTACTGGTGCAACGCCGCCCCCTGCTGATTTGCGGCCAATCAGCCGCTAGCAGGGGGTGTCAATCAACAAGATCGCATTCAATCGGGTTGATTTCTGGTGATCGCTGTCCACCTCCTCAGAGCAGACTGACAGGTTATGGAGCAGCTAAGGCTCGCCAGAAACACGGGGCTTCAAGCTCCATACGGAGCTTAATAATAGGCCCCTTGGGATGTAAACCAGGAGATAAACAGGGGTCAAAACCAGGAGATCAGATGAGGGATGAAATCACCGGGATTTCCATAGGAATAGCCAAGCAATGATTGGTGTCAACAGGGGCCTTTTAATACCTCCCCCATAGGTTTTAGAGCCATAACCAGTGCAAGGTCACTTCCAACATATAGGTTACAAAATAGTACTACTTTTAGTGCTGGCAATGGCATTACAGTTGGCCTTGTTAATAAAAGTAGCCTGCAGGTCCTGTGTGATAAACTTAGAGTGCCTGCCTGAAACCTCTTCAGACACTGACATGTCCATATCACACCCTGGACTATCAGCAACACTAAGCCTACTCTATTTAGTGCAGCACCATACTTCAGCCATGCTAACTGCTTCCCTTAAAGCATGACCATGACTTCTTAATCCGAATCCAGCCTTCAGATTAGCATGGCCCTTACTGCAATCAGATAAGGACCTTGGACCCTGACACTTCTGTAAAGTAGGCCTCAAGCTCACATGCATCTGTTCTGAGGTTTAATCAGGACATACAGTTTGCATAAAAGGGGCTGCAGTGGCTATGAGGTCTCATTGGGGCATAAAGCAGGCATTAACGTTCCAGTGTGCACTGTGTATTTGATCTGTGGTTTCTCTTGGACTTCTAGCTGGTATAACAGTATGAGCTACATTAAAATTTATCTGACCTGAGCTCTCATTTGGGCATGAAACTGGAGTAACAGGGATGCTGAAGACGTGTCTCATCTAACCACTGAATTTCTGTATTATAAAGGAGGACCTTTACAATTTAAGTAAAAGCATACAAAAAGTTCTCTTAAAGGGACATGATACCCAAATGTTGAAGCATTTGAAAGCGATGCAGCATAGTTGTAAAAAAGCTGCCTAAATATCACTTGAACATAAATATCACTTGAACACCTCTATGTAAAAAAGGAAGATATTTACCTCAAAATTTCCTAAGTATTCGCACCCCACTGTAAAGGGACTTTAAGCAGCCATTCAGGATACTTGTCCCAGGACTTGCAAGGGAGTGTGCATCTAGCATGTGCAGGCACAGTTATGTTAAGGAAGTTTACTATGAAATCTCACGAGATTTCAGTGAAATCTCATGAGATCAAAGCAAAGCATAGCATGACCTCAGCAGTGCTGATTAGCTATTTTTTTTTATTTTTTTTCTTGTTTTGTTTTCAACTTGCAGTTGGACAGTAGCTGAAGAATAACTTTTACCAGACCACTTACTCAAGTAAGCTGAAGAAATTTTGAGGTACAATATCTTTCTATTACAAGAGATGTTTAGGTAATATTTTCTTGACAGCTTTTTAAAGTTATGCTGCATCACTTTCAAATGATTTAGCCTCTGGGTATTATGTCCCTTTAATATATGGTGAAATGCTTTTTGTACTTTTTGAGCTGGCTTAGACTTTGCTGAGTTTCTATCCAATGACGTTCTAAACACAGAGACTACGGTGCTGGTTCTCTTTCGAACTTTGAGATATTTTCTATATTTTCTGAATACAGATCATCAGGAATTGTTCAGAGAATTCTGGGGGTTTTTTCTAGGTGAATATTATTAGGATATTTTTAGACTATGTTGAGTTTTTAATTTAATTTAAGGCAATTTCCTTCCTTCAAATCATTAGTCCTGACTAGATATCACAAGTAAGTATTACACTCACTATAAGAAAAGGCAGCACCTCAAACACACAGCAATAGCACCGACCTGGATAGAAATTTTGCTAACTCTCAAAAAGAGCAAAAATCTGAATGTAGTTATATAAATTTAATTAAAATAAAATGTATTAGTACTTAGATGGGCTCATCAGTAAATAGAAAATACTGTATTAACATTTGTTGGGTGCTTTTTTCTTAGACATCAACAATGATTTAAGGGACATGAAACCCAATTTTTTTCTTTCACGATTCAGATAGATCATACAATTTCATTCTCTTGGTATCTTTTGTTGAAGGAGCAGTGATGCACTACTGGGAGCTAGCTGAATGTTAATGATAAGAGGCAAATATTTGCAGCCACCAATTAACAGCTTCTGACTCTAACTAGGTATACTTTTCAACAAAGGATGCAAAGAGAACAAAACATATTACATAATAGAAATACTTTTGATTTTTTTTTTTTTAAATTGCATGCTCTATCTGAATCATGAAAGAAAAATTGTGGGTTTCATGTCCCTTTAACTCTGCTCTCAAGTAATGTTAATACATTATAATGCTAACTGTAAAAGACTTCGCAATGAATCAGCTGACTTCTACTCAGAGAATAATGAAATAACGCATCACAACTGCAGGGATGCAAAGATCTAGGAAATACCTTTGGTTCCTTCTCATTTTGCCAACAGAGAACAAGACTTGTGTCCTTATATGCCAGCATATTCACATAGGGCCAGATTACAAGTGGAGCACTATTTAACACTTCCGCTTGAGCATTAACTGCGCTAGAAGTAAGAGTGAAAAGCCAAACTTAGAATATTGAGTACATAAGACCTAGTATTTCCCCATAGAAGTCAATAGAGCAAAAAAGTGGGAAAAAAAACCTAACAACCTACTCTTATGCAAACCCGATCGTATATTCTCAATTGCGCTCACCCCACATGAAAATATAAATATTTCACATTCAAATGCTCTTCACATAGTAGAATATGTTCTATTTGTTCCTAAATACAGTACATATTTCTACATATTTCTGATGGTATTTTGGTACAATATATACTGTATATCTATAACTATATATATATACACAGTATACATATATATATACATGATATATACAGTATATATATATATATATATATATATATATATATATATATATATATATATATATATATAGGAATATCCTCCTTGGACTCCACTTTTGATTCTAGCATAGATATTTATCACAACTAAGCAGTCATTTTATCCCATGTCTGACAGTAACATATCAGTAACTGTACATTTTTGGTTGCCAGTAAGACATGTAAACAGTATAGATCTGACCCCATTCACTGCCCCCCACTTCTTTCTGCTCCATATTTGTAATGCATTTAGGCATAGCAGGCCTTTTACATTGAACACTCAGTGACTTTATAAAATTGGACATTAAAGTGTTCAGTAGTTTTGTGAAGATTTTACTGGACAGCGAGGTAAAATACTTGACTGTCTGGTTGAATACGGGAAACCTGGCAACCCTATGCATATGTCTTTTTAATGAATTTGACAGGGTCATTATCGGTATATAGTGGGCATATATGTTTGTTCGGTTATTGGGTTCACTAATTTTTATTAGCATACCATTCATTTTGTAACTTTAATTGATCAAGTGGGTAGCATTTATATCTGCTTGTTGACATTGCTTCCTACTTTTTTGTGAACTTGGGGGTCGATCCGATATAAAGCGTCGCCCGCAAAAGCCGGCAACGCCAATATTTGCGCGGATTTGGTATCACATATACGGCGTAACCTAGAAGTTACGCGCGTATATTTCTGCCGTCGCCCGCAGTTTTTTGGGCCATAGGCAGGTATACCAAACCCGCGCAGTTTGGTATCCAATATGCAGCGTAAGGACTTACGTGGCGAAAATGGAGAAAACTTACTCCATTTTCACCTCGCCACAAAAAGCAGCCGTAAGAAGCCTTACGCTGACTATTGGAGCCCCGTAACTCCCTAAACTAACTAGAAAATAAACCTAACACCTAACGCATGCGCAATGTCTATCTCCCTGTCAACCGCGATCTGCTAAAATAAACCTAACACCTAACGCATGCGCAATGTCTATCTCCCTGTCAACCGCGATCTGCTAAAATAAACCTAACACCTAACGCATGCGCAATGTCTATCTACCTGTCAACCGCGATCCCCCCCCCCCCCGAAATCCCTAATAAAGTTATTACCCCCTAAACCGCCGCTCCCGGACCCCGCCGCCATCTACATAAACTAACCCCCTACTGTGAGCCTCTAAAACCGCCGCCATCTACCTTATCTATCCCCTAATCTGACCCCTTACACCGCCGCCACCTATATAAAAATGATTAACCCCTAATGTAAGCCCCTTACACCGCCGCCATCTCTATTAAAATGATTAACCCCTAATTTAATCTACCTACCCCGCCGCCAGCTATATTATCTATATTAACCCTAAGTATATTATAGTTAATATAGGTATTACATTATATATATTAACTATATTAACCCTAATTATATTAGGGTTAATATAGTTAATATAGTTACTATAGTATTTATATTAACTATATTAACTCTATCTAACCCTAACTAAATTTATATTAAATTAATCTAATTCATTTATAAACTAAAATGTTCCTATTTAAATCTAAATACTTACCTATAAAATAAACCCTAAGATAGCTACAATATAATTAATATTTACATTGTAGCTATGTTAGGGTTAATATTTATTTTACAGGTAAATTGTTAATTATTTTAACTAGGTATAATAGATATTAAATAGTTATTAACTATTTAATATCTACCTAGTTAAAATAATTACCCAATTACCTGTAAAATAAATCCTAACCTAAGTTACAAATACACCTACACTATCAATAAATTTAATAAACTACTAACATCTATCTAAAAATACAATTAAATTAACTAAACTAAATTACAAAAAAAAAAAAACACTAAATTACAAAAAATAAAAAAAAGATTACAAGATATTTAAGCTAATTACACCTATTCTAAGCCCCCTAATAAAATAATAAACCCCCAAAATAAAAAAAATTCCCTGCCCTATTCTAAATTCAACAAATTTCAAAGCTCTTTACCTTACCAGCCCTTAAAAGGGCCTTTTGTGGGGCATGCCCCAAAGAATTCAGCTCTTTTGCATACAAGAAATACAATACCCCCCCCCCATTACAACCCACCACCCACATACCCCTATTCTAAACCCACCCAAACCCCCCTTAAAAAAGCCTAACACTACCCCCCTGAAGATCTCCCTACCTTGTCTTCACCACACCGGGCCGAACTCCTGATCCGATCCGGGCGATGTCTTCCTCCAAGCGGCAAAGAAGAATTCTTCCTCCGGCGACGTCTTCCTCCAAGCGGCAGCAAAGTCTTCATTCTTCCGGCGGCATCTTCAATCTTCTTTCTTCGCTCCGCCGCCGCGGAGCATCCATCCCGGCCGACTGCTGAACTTGGAATGATGTACCTTTAAATGACGTCATCCAAGATGGCGTCCGCCGAATTCCGATTGGCTGATAGGATTCTATCAGCCAATCGGAATTAAGTTAAAAAAATCTGATTGGCTGATTGAATCAGCCAATCAGATTCAAGTTCAATCCGATTGGCTGATTGGATCAGCCAATCAGATTGAGCTCGCATTCTATTGGCTGTTCCGATCAGCCAATAGAATGCGAGCTCAATCTCATTGGCTGATCCAATCAGCCAATCGGATTGAACTTGAATCTGATTGGCTGATTCAATCAGCCAATCAGATTTTTTTAACTTAATTCCGATTGGCTGATAGAATCCTATCAGCCAATCGGAATTCGGCGGACGCCATCTTGGATGACGTCATTTAAAGGTACATCATTCCAAGTTCAGCAGTCGGCCGGGATGGATGCTCCGCGGCGGCGGAGCGAAGAAAGAAGATTGAAGATGCCGCCGGAAGAATGAAGACTTTGCTGCCGCTTGGAGGAAGACGTCGCCGGAGGAAGAATTCTTCTTTGCCGCTTGGAGGAAGACATCGCCCGGATCGGATCAGGAGTTCGGCCCGGTGTGGTGAAGACAAGGTAGGGAGATCTTCAGGGGGGTAGTGTTAGGCTTTTTTAAGGGGGGTTTGGGTGGGTTTAGAATAGGGGTATGTGGGTGGTGGGTTGTAATGGGGGGGGGGGTATTGTATTTCTTGTATGCAAAAGAGCTGAATTCTTTGGGGCATGCCCCACAAAAGGCCCTTTTAAGGGCTGGTAAGGTAAAGAGCTTTGAAATTTGTTGAATTTAGAATAGGGCAGGGAATTTTTTTTATTTTGGGGGTTTATTATTTTATTAGGGGGCTTAGAATAGGTGTAATTAGCTTAAATATCTTGTAATCTTTTTTTTATTTTTTGTAATTTAGTGTTTGTTTTTTTTTGTAATTTAGTTTAGTTAATTTAATTGTATTTTTAGATAGATGTTAGTAGTTTATTAAATTTATTGATAGTGTAGGTGTATTTGTAACTTAGGTTAGGATTTATTTTACAGGTAATTGGGTAATTATTTTAACTAGGTAGATATTAAATAGTTAATAACTATTTAATATCTATTATACCTAGTTAAAATAATTAACAATTTACCTGTAAAATAAATATTAACCCTAACATAGCTACAATGTAATTATTAATTATATTGTAGCTATCTTAGGGTTTATTTTATAGGTAAGTATTTAGATTTAAATAGGAACATTTTAGTTTATAAATGAATTAGATTAATTTAATATAAATTTAGTTAGGGTTAGATAGAGTTAATATAGTTAATATAAATACTATAGTAACTATATTAACCCTAATATAATTAGGGTTAATATAGTTAATATATATAATGTAATACCTATATTAACTATAATATACTTAGGGTTAATATAGATAATATAGCTGGCGGCGGGGTAGGTAGATTAAATTAGGGGTTAATCATTTTAATAGAGATGGCGGCGGTGTAAGGGGCTCACTTTAGGGGGTTATAGATATAATATAGCTGGCGGCGGGGTACGGGAGCGGCGGTTTAGGGGTTAATAGCTTTTTTATTGTTAGGATAGTGAGGGGGGATAGCGGATAGAGGGTTAGACGTGTCGGGCTATGTTAGGGAGGCGTGTTAGACAGTGCGGGCTATGTTAGGGAGGCGTGTTAGACAGTGCGGGTGTTTTAGACTTTAGTCAGGTTTTATAGGCGCCGGCAGATTCTAACGTGGCGCAAGTCACTGGCGACGCCAGAAATTTGTACTTACGCAGATTTCTGGACATCGCTGGTTTGTGAGACTTACGGCACGTTAGCATCTGACGGCGACCTATATGGGATGGCTCGAGTTGCGAGCTGAAACTGCGGGCGACGCCGGTTCCCTCGCTTGCGCCGCAAACTGCGATCGATATCGGATCGCGCCCTTGGTATCACTCAAAAAAGCTTGTATGGAGTATCTTTGACTTTGGTAACTGAAAAATGACTTTGTAAATGTATCAATTAGTATAAAGAATTTGTATTATGATGGGCTACAAAGGACTTGCACATGTTAAGTATATGACCATTTTTCACCAAAAGGATAATGAAAAAAGTGTTGGCGATAAACAATGAAAATGACAGATTGTGATTAGGTCAACATCAAAAAGGGTTCATCTACAGCCATTAACATTCTGATAATTACCAGATGATAGCTTCTGATCAACCCCTGGGTGTCTTAAGATTATATTTAGAAGAGTCCAACTAACAACTTTAAAAAGCAGCAAATTGCTAATACTCCTGGTCACTGCACAGCTTTTGAACAAACTATTGAGTGTTCTCCTTCCTTAGGTCTGGAAACATAAACCTGTCAGAACTTTAAAGCCCCAGTCCACTGCAAGACTGCTTAAAGGACCATTAAATGCAGTAGTGTTGTTTGATCAACAAACATAATAAAAAGACAATGTAATAGCACATGATCTAAATTGAAAAAATTTCAAAATATACTTTAATTTACCGGCCCCCTGTATCACGTGACAGCCATCAGCCAATCACAGACCCATATACACTTCAAACTATTGCACATGCTCAGTAGTAGCTGGTTCCACAACGTGTGTACAAAAAAAAGATTTTTAATTATTGTCTAGGGAGTTAAAAAATACTGAATGTATTAGCCCTAACAATGGACAGTTAACAAAAAAAACCTCATGCTTGATACCTCTTATTAGAATAGGTTCTTCTTTAAATTTGGCATGTATATATATATATATATATATATCGTGATGGTCCGAAGAGGTTGAGGGAGTCTTCGCCTGTGTCACGGCGAGTATCTGTGAGGGGGAGAGGTGTTAGTTTAGATCCAGGGGAGGTAGGCCTTAGCCCTTCCCAGGAGGTAGGCCTCACTCCTTCTGGGGGGTTGGGGGAGCCTCCCGGTGTTTCATCTTCCCCCCTCCTTTTTCCCGCGTCTCAATGTGAGGGTCCCTCAGATTCGGGGTTGGGTTCGGGCGGTGCTGTGGACAGCGTGGGCGAGGAGGGGGCTCCGGATGGCTCCCGGAGGTATTCAGGGCTGGGCAGGATGCTTGGGGCCGCGGGCAGACCGGAGGGCCTAGTTTGGGACCTGCGGGCGTGCCGGGGGCCCGGGGGCAGGATGTGGCGGAGTATGGGCAGTTTTCCCAGGGTCGTGGGCTGACCGGCGGGCCTGTGTTGGGGCCCGCGGGGGCGTCTGTGCCCCCCCCTTTGTGGTCTCGGGTGATGCGGATCGCGGCTCGCAAGGTGCCCCCTTTAACATTGGTGGTTCCGGTGGTTACGCGGCCTCCTCCGGGGTCGGGTACTTACCGGACTTACCTGTCTCGGATGCAGCGCGGGCAGCGGTTGCGGCCTTGATACAGGCCCTCTCGTCGGGTGCCAGTTCCAGTGTCGCGGCAGGTGGCGGGCAATCCGGCGTTGTCCATGGGGGTGCGGCGGGTGTTCCGGCGGTAGGCGGCGTAGTTCTCTTGGGAGCGGCAAGCGGTGCATCCTCTTCTGGCGGTGTCTTCCGGTTGGTGTGGGGCGGCAGTGACGTCATTTCCGGTAGTCTCGGTCGTGACGTCACTTCCGGGCGCCGCACGGATATCGTAATTTCTGGTTTCGGGCGCGGTCGCAAGCAGGCGAGTCTTCAGTCCGGGCATGGCGGCGGCAGAGGTGAGTCGGGGGTCCGGGGATCCGGGCGAGGTGGCACCGTGCAGGCGGAGGCTGATGGTAGACATCTGGGGGCAGGCACCTGGCAACTGGAGACACACTTGGGGGCACATGGAAGCAGGCAAAGGGGGGCAGGCACCGGGCAGATGCAGGCTCATGTGGGGGCTGAGGTTGTTTGTGGGGGTTTGGGCCCTGGGGGGGCTGGATGGTGCAGGGCAATGGGGTAGGGGTAGTGGGCCCGTTGCAGTGGCTGCACGCATCCAGGGATATACCGGGCCTGGAAGCCGGCCGGCCGGGGGTGGGCCTATGGTCAGTAGTGGGCATTAACCTCTTGGGAGAGGGTAACAGGATGTGGCTGGGGAAATGGTCAGTAGTGGGCATGAACATCTGGGGAGAGGGCAATAGGATGTGATTGGGGACATTTTTAGGTTGGCCTCGTTGCTAGATCAAGGGGCGCAACCGTCGTCTTCTGGAGGGGGGCATCCTCAGCACCCAGCACTGGTTGGCGCAGGGGGTTTGGAGCCCAGTCATGCTGGAATCAGTCATGGGGGGGGCGGGTGGCCATAGGCCAGCGCTTGCACGTGGGAGTGAAGGGGGCAGCATGGAGAGGCAGTCAGTTGGTGTGGCACAAGGGGGTGGGCAGCAAGCTAGCCATGTTGTGGAGCGGGGTGGGGGTGGCACCTTTCCTGCAATTCCCGGTACTCCCGGCTCTGTTTTTTTCTCCACAGGCGAGCAGTGCTGCAGTGGTGGCAGTGAACCAGAAGGCTGGTCAGTCGTCAGCTCAAAGGACCAGAGCTGGTCAGGAGGAGCTTCCCCCTACAGCACCAGGAGCAGGTGAGATTACATTGGGCAGGGGGCTGGGGGAGGGTGCGGGGGGCTCATCTAGTGATTCTGGCTCTGAGAGTGACGACTCCTTAGGGCCAGTGTCCAAACCTCAAAAACGTGTGTTAAGGTACTTGCGTAGATTGGTGGCTGGGCAGCAGAGGCAGGAATTGAGGCTAGCTCCTGGTGGGGAAGCGCAGGCCGGGGTTCCTGGTCAGGTTGCAGTGACTAGTCAGCAGGTAGGGTCAGGAGCTGTGAGCTTGGCGTTGGCAGACCGAAAAGTGGTGCTGCAAGGTCGATGCATACCCCTGCAATGTGCACTCATTGCATTCGCACCTTAAGGCAAAAATGGTTACGAAAATTAGGGAGGCAAATATGTGCACATTTTTGATTTGTCGCTCGAGGCCCATAAGGCCAAGGAGCGAAGTGAGGATGGCTCGGGCCCAAAAAAGGTGAAGAGGCCCGAAACGATTGACGAGTGGCGTCCTGTCTCCTGGAGGCAAAGCCAGAATTGAGGGTCGACGTGTTAAAATACATGGAGACGATTGAGTTTGTTCACAAAACTTATAAGGAAGGCGTGTGGCGGTCTTATGATGCAGACTATAGGAGAAAGATGGTGGGGAACCCTTTGCTGACCTTTGGCACTACGGATGTACAACTATGGCAGCTCTTGGGTTCTGAACGCTCCCCTTCTCCCCTTCAGGTGGAAGGGCCGGGGGGAGCAAGCAGCTGGGGGGAGTTAAGAGGAAAGGCCGGGAATGTTGGAAGTTCAATGATGGGAAGTGTGATCGGGGAGCAAACTGCTCCTTTCGACACTCTTGCCTGTACTGCGGGGCGGGCCACCCAGGGTCCGAGTGTGGGAAGTGGAAAGAGATGGGGGGCCGAGGTGCTGGCAGAGGGGCTGCTGGGACGAAGGACCCCAACGCCACTGAGGCTGGATGCCCTTGAGCCTTGGCTCAGGGTCTACCTGGACAGGTGCGCAGGGGAGGGCTTCTCCTGTCCGGGCTTCGCGAGGGTTTCCTCATTCCGGTGGTGGGACCGGTGATTGGGGCACGGAAGAAGCGGAACCTCAAGTCGGCGTATGAATACCCCGATGTTGTGAGGGAAAAGCTGGGTAAAGAACTGAGATTGGGCCGTATGGTTGGCCCCTTCTCGGAGCCCCCCATTGAAGGGCTAGTGGTTTCCCCGCTGGGGGTTGTGCCGAAGAAGGAAGTGGGGAATTTTTGGTTGATCCAGCATTTATCATATCCGAAAGGTAAATCGGTTAATGACGCTATCAACCCGGAGGTTATCTCCGTTTTCTATCAGTCATTTGACCAAGCTATGGTTTTGGTGCAACAGGCTTGGGTTGGGGCCCTCTTAGCGAAGCTTGACATCGAATCAGCTTTTCGCTTGCTGCCAATACACCCGGCATCCTTTCGGTTGATGGGGTGCTGGTTTGAGGGGGCATATTATGTAGATCGTTGTCTCCCAATGGGTTGCTCGGTCTCATGCGCGTTCTTTGAGATGTGCCAGAGGATAATGTGGTGCGGCTGACTGGCTCGCAATACGGGAGTTGCAGTCATTACTGGGTCTGATGAATTTCGATTGCAAGGTGATCCCAATGGGCAGGGTGTTCAACAGGAGGTTGGAAGGCCCGCTGAAGGGATGTAGCGGGGGTCGCAAGTCGTGTGTGGGGTCCTCAGATATGAAAGAGGACCTGAGGGTCTGGGAGTTGTTCCTGGTGGATTTCAACGGTGTCTTGTTGTGGAGACAGGAAAGGACTTCTAGTCAGGCTCTGCATCTGTTCACAGACGCGGCTGGGGCTCTGGGTTACGGGGCTTACTTCAGCGGCGCATGGAGCGCCGAGGAATGGCCTCTGGCCTGGGTCGAGAGGGGATGGACCAGGAATCTTACACTCCTGGAGTTGTTCCCCATTGTAGTGGCCGTTGAATTATGGGGCAGCAGTTGGCTGATAGGGACGTGATATTCTGGTGCAACAATATGAGCGTCGTGTTTGTGATCAACAACCTTTCAGCCTCTTCCCCTATCATAGTAAAGTACCTTAGATGGTTAGTACTGCGATGCCTGCGGCACAACATTGACTTTAAGGCACGTCACGTGCTGGGGGTCAATAATGTATTGGCAGACATGCTGCCCCGGGGCCAGTGGGAGGCATTTAGGAAATTGGCGCCGGGGGCGGCAAGGGTTGGTACTCCTTGTCCTTCCTTTCTTTGGCAGGTGGCAGAAGGGGGGACGTGCTGACTTCGTTGGTACAGGCGTCGCTGGCACCTGCTACCTGGAGAGCCTACGTCAAGTACTGGGCAGAGTGGGAAGTCTTCCTCAGGGGTAAGGGTGTTCCGGCGGAATCCGGATCACCGACTTTGTTGCTTGAATGGATGGTGTGTTTGAAGGAGGCTGGCTGCAAGAAAGGGTCGATGAAGGGGAGGCTGGCAGCCTTGTCTTTCTTTGCTAAGTGGAAGGGTCTCCCGGATGGGACGAATACCTTTCTCGTTAGGCAGGTAATGAAAGGTTGGGGTAGGATTGAAGCGAAGGTGGCAGATATGCGGGAGCCCATTATGGTGCAGCGGCTGGGGGCGCTACTAGCGGCGCTTCCGGAGGTATGTACAGATGAGTATGAGGTAGGTCTGTTCAGGGCGGCGTTCGTGGTTGCTTTCTTTGGGGTTTTGAGGATTCGTGAGCTAGTTAGTCCGACCAGGTCCTCAGCGGGTTGTGGTATCCAAGTGCAGCATGTCAGGTTTGACATGCAGGCGCTATTGTTGTTTATCCCCAGATCAAAGACCGATCAGGAGAGGAAAGGTGTGTGGTTGTCCATACAGCAGCAGGATTATTCGGAGTGTTGCCCCGTCCGGCTCTCTTCCGAGTTTTTGGCTAGGAGGCCGGCAATTCCCGGGCAATTTTTCATGCATGCGGATGGGTCTAGCTTGTCTCGGTTTCAGTTTAGGCGGGTGTTGGAGGAAGCTGCTAAGCGGGTTGGCCTAGTCCCCGGGGTCATTGCTCCCCACTCCTTTCGCATCGGTGCGGCCACCAGCACGGCTGCTGCTGGGGCATCGGAACGGGAGATTAAGAAACTGGGGAGGTGGAGTTCCAAAAGGTATAGGTTGTACATTAGACCCCTTAAGGGTAAAGTATAGACAGTATAGAATTGTAGGCGTGCATTTTTTCGTTTTAGTAATTATGGTTCTCATTTATTTTAGGTTTAAGAACCCCTCCTTGTAGAGCGTGGATAGTTGGCCACTCGTACGTCCACTGGGTGGCCATTCATGCTTTGAAGCGCCCAGGCGGCCAGCAGCTGGGATTTTGACCAGATGCGGTTTCAATTAGATGGCTGGGGAGGAGGGCAATGTTGTGGAGTGACTTGCCGGCTTGTTTGGAGGAGGCCTTCCTTCGTTGGGGGCGGTCTTCCTTGATAGTGCTGCATCTGGGGGGCAATGATGTGGGGTTTTTGCCTGTGTTAGACTTGGTGGCTATCATTCAGTCAGATGTGAGGTGGTTGAAAGCCCATTTCCCAGGGGTGCGAGTGGCATGGTCAAATGTGATTGCTCGCTTGCAGTGGCGACATGTGAGGGTGCACCGTTCTGCTTACCGTATCCGGAAAAAGCTGAACAGAGATGTGGGGAGGTTAATCGTGGAGGAAGGTTGTTTTATAATCAGGCATGATAACATTTTGGGGGACTGCAAGCGGCTGTATCGGCCGGACGGGGTCCACTTAACGGAAGAGGGTTTAGAGTTATTTGTGGCTAATTTGTCAGGTGCAATCAGGAGGCATGTTATATAGCTAGCCCCTAGGGGTGGCGGCAAGAGCTCCATTGTGGGGGGCATATAGGCAGTATCTCTTGTGGTGGGGTCCCGGCCAAATAATTTTTATGGTTTCCACGAGGGTGTGGTCGAGCTAATGGGAGGGGCATGATGTTGCAAGTCGCAGCTTGTAACGCCTCTCCCCACAGGCCTGCTGACCTAGAAACCCCTTGTGGATGATGCCAGCCTCTGAAGGGCAATGTTCGGCAGGAGCATTGCGACAACCGATCTGGGCCGGTGACCTCACTACGCTTGCTGTAGATACTAAGTTATTGTTAGGTTTAGGCTATAGATTAGTCTCAGATGCCGCCACCTATTGATATAAGCCTTATGCTTCACAAGTTAAATAAGTTTAGAGTTTGCCTGGTTTTGTTTTAATAAACGCGACCTTGCTTCAAGGTCTTATACCTCCAACTATGTTTCTGTGTTTTTATTGGGTAAGGTGGAAATGAAGTCATGGCGATTTGACCCTTATGGTAGTGGAAGGCATAATTGTGCATGTAACGTCTTAAGGGTTATGCTGTCTGACTGAAATGTGAAGCTGTGCAGTGTGTGAGTTTGCAACATTTGTTGCAATATGTGGGGTGGGGACTCATACCTCTTATAAAATTGCATGGATGCTGGTACACTTCCTCTTTCTTGTCTGCAACTTCTGGAGAAAGGTTTTTTCCCTGCCCATCCCTCCCTTGTTGTTAACATGTTGAATTGTTTGTTTTTCAGTTAAGGTGCAGCACTGAGGGAACGGCTGCCATTAGGGCGGTTGTAGGACTTTGGCGGGGGCATGCCTAATCAGGCTAGCTGATCGTAAGCCCAAAGTAGTAGCAATTTTTGGCTTCACATCAAAGGCGTTTGTTGTGCGTCTTACGCCCGATGTGGACCTTACTGGGTCTGGAGCTATTTTTTGGGAGTGAAGGTAGCAGTTACCGGCTGGCGTGGCGGGGTCCCGGACGAATATTTTTTATGGTTTCCACGAGGGTGTGGTCAAGCTAATGGGAGGGGCATGATGTTGCAAGTCGCAGCTTGTAACGCCTCTCCCTGCGGGCCTGCTGACCTAGAAACCCCTTGTGGATGATGCCAGCCTCTGAAGGGCAATGTTCGGCAGGAGCATTGCGACAACCGATCTGGGCCGGTGACCTCACTATGCTTGCTGTAGATACTAAGTTATTGTTAGGTTTAGGATATAGATTAGTCTAAGATGCCGCCACCTAATATAAGCCTTATGCTTCACAAGTTAAATAAGTTTAGAGTGTGCCCGGTTTTGTTTTAATAAACGCGACCTTGCTTCACAGTCTTATACCTCCAACTATGTGTCTGTGTTTTTATTGGGTAAGGTGGAAATGAAGTCATGGCGATTTGACCCTTATGATATGTATCTTTTTTTTCTTTAAAAACTATGAAGCCATGAAATCCCAAGTGAATTGCTGTTATCAATTTTTAAGATTTTTTTTTAAATAGAAATAACCAAAATACATTCACTAAATGTAATCAAGTGAAATTCAATAGTGGCTGTAAGAAAAACCAATGAGTTATATATTTTCTTTATGGAAAAAAACCTTTCAAACAGAATTATCAGGTCCTTTTTTAACATTCCTTTTATCTTTTGTTGTATAAAACAAATTCAATACCTGCAAAGAATTAATGCTAGAATTTCATTCTACACAGGTTTTGAGCATAAAGAAACCTCAAAAATGTAAAAAAGTTCATAAGTTAACCCATTTATATTCTGATTGATATCTCTGAGTTGAAAGCCAGCTAAGAGTTTTATCCCTTTAAAATATTTCTATGAGTCAATACTACATTAAAATAACTTTTATCATAAACAGATTAAAATAATGAAATTCAAGGACCCTGTCTGGAATAGAATAAAGGGTTTAAGCCCTTACTGAATAGAGGTGACTGGGCTGGCAACATTATTGCAAGCATGTGGGGGTGGCCTACTCACCAGTATATGACGTGGAGTCACATAGGTCCTGGCATCTTCTTGATTCCTGGACAGACTCCCAATATTGTAATTTTCAGTCTGGGTTTACAGCTTCCATTTAGGGTTGCTCAGCAGGTTGGCTCCCATAGGATTAGTCAACCTAGATGTCATAAGTCTGAACTAGTAATTTTGCAGTCCACTCGGATAGTCATGCAGTAGGACTAGATGGTCCAGGGTGCTTAAGAGTTGGAGTTGGTGTTACATCCTAGTTAGTCAGTTGGTTTGGGCCCTGGCTATGATAGAGTGATGAGATTGATAGCCATTGAGGAGGGAGTGATGCCCCAGGTGTGTGCCTGGGGGTAGTCCTCCAGCCGAAGAGCTTGTGTAGATGCCCCTGTCTTCAGTAGTGTGGTAGCCAGGATTTGTCTATGCAAATCCAGCTTAACAGGGATTTTTGTATTAGGGCCCAATTGCTTACATCTGAGTTTTTACCCTTAAGGTTTAAAAATTATTTGGGACCCCTTGAAGTTGAAGCCATTAATAAAATTAACACTGGGCTAGATTACAAATGGAACCCTATTCTAACATGTGCCTGTAAAAGGGTGAATTTGCCCCTTTACGGGTGTACATAAAAAATAAATATAAAATAGGAGCTTTTTTTTAAATAAAAACTGCACAAAGCAGTTATAAGGGGTTAAAGTGGGGTGTTTGGGAAAAAAACACACACTGAAAGCGCCTTTACATTAAAGTGAATGGTTACTATGTTTTTACTTTTTTGTTAATACTTCGTTCGTGCGGGCGTTTTTTTATTACGTATGATCCTATTTATTAATGTGCGAGCGGACATGATCCGATATTGCATACGCTGTCGGCATTTATCATTGCACCAGCCGTTCTTGTAAACTGCTGGTGCAACGCCTCCCCCAGCAGATTCACGGCCAATCGGCCGCCAGCAGCGGGTGTCAATCAATACGATCGTATTGGGTCGGGTTGATTTCCGGCGATGTCTGTCTGCCACCTCAGAGCAGGCGGACAGGTTATGGAGCAGCACGGGGCTTCAAGTGCGTGCTGACATGAAAATATGAATATTTCATATTACAATGTTCTTAACATAACATAATATGTTCTATTTATTCATAAATAAAAATTTCTATATGTAACTGATGCTTTTTGCACAAATATATCTGTATACATATATATATCCTATATTATAAAAGACAAGAGTTTGTCTGAAGCCGTCATGCGCAGTTCAGACAAACTCTTGCAGCTGATCCACCCGACAGCAGCGCGAGGACCCGGCAGCACAGGAGAGAGAGAGAGAGAGAGAGAGAGAGAGAGAGAGAGAGAGAGAGAGAGAGAGAGAGAGAGAGAGAGAGAGAGAGAGAGATCTCATTTCTTTGAGCCCTTATAACTTTTTTGTGCAATGTTTTTTAAAGTAGATGGTGTTATTATGAGTGTAACTGTAATATGTAATGTATTTTTGATGTGTTTTGTGACACTTTTTAGTTTCGTAAAACAGTTAACCACAGCTCTGAGATCAAAGTAAGGATTGAAGCGTAACTTGTAATATTAGCACAATTAAAGCAGTTTGCGAAAACACGATATCGCTTGCGCAAAAATGTTTGCACCTCACTTGTAATCTAGCCCTCTGATGGCATGAGAATGAGGCTCCCATTGGAGCTTATGGAAGTGGGCTCTCTTGTAATACCAGCGCACATTTACTTGCACTGGTATTACTGAGTGGAGCGCAAATATCTTGCTTGTAAAAGCGCAATATAGCACTTCACTCGTAATCTAGGCCACTGTCCTTACCCAATTATTTGTCAGTGTATTTGTCAACCATTGGCTGTACTTTAGGTAGACTTGCAGTATTTTAATGGGGGAGCCCAGAGTTTCAGTACTAACATCAGTAATAACAGTAATGTATGGTTTTATTGCCATGTAATTACATATCCATCTGTGTTTGTATTTGCATGTGTGTATGAGTCTATGAAACTTGCTTCATAAAGAATATACAGGTTTTATTGCATGAATATAAATAATCGATAAAGTAATTAAAGAGATACTAAACCCAATTTTTTCTTTAATGATTCAGATAGAGCATGTAATTTTAAGCAACTTTCTAATTTACTCTTCCTATCAATTTTTCTTCGTTCTCTTATTAAAAAGTAGGAATTTAAAGCTTAGGAGCCGGCCCATTTTAGGTTCAGAACCCTGGATATCGCTTGCTTATCGGTGGCTACATTTAGCAAACCAATAAGCAAGCGTAACCCAGGTTCTAAACTTAAAATGTACCGGTTCTTAAGCTTTTCATTCCTTTTTTTGTAATAAAGATAGCAAGAGAATGGAGAACAATTGATAATAGGAGTAAATTAGAAAGTTGCTTAAAATTGCATGCTCTGTCATCATAAAAGAAAAAAAATTGGATTTAGTGTCCCTTTAATCCAAGCCTAATGAATTAATCTGAATGAGATTTCTCCAGAATTGAAGTTCTCTAACATCATATGCATACATTATTGTAATCTTCAAATCCCTTAAAGGGACATAATACTCATATGCTAAATCACTTGAAACTGATGCAGTGTAACTGTAAAAAGCTGACAGGAAAATATCACCTGAGCATCTCTATGTAAAAAAGGAAGATATTTTACCTCACAATCTCCTCAGCTCAGCAGAGTAAGTTCTGTGTAAAAAGTTATACTCAACTGCTCCCAGCTGCAGGTAAAAAAAATTAAAAAAATGAAGAAATGAACAGCAGCCAATCAGCATCAGCAGTGCTGAGGTCATGAACTTTTACTGTGATCTCATGAGATTTGACTTGACTCTCATGAGATTTCATTGTAAACTTCCTTTACCTGATTGGTGAAATAAGATGAGAGTGCACAATGCTCATCCCTTCAGATGTCCCAGGACAGACACACTAAAATGCTGCTTAGAAATCCTTTACAATGGGAGGTGGCTACTGAGGAATTTTGAGGTAAAATATCTTTCTTTTTTACATAGAGATGTTCAGGTGATGTTTTCTAGTCAGCTTTTTACAGCTGTGCTGCATCACTTTCAAGTGTTTAAACATTTGGGTATTATGGCCCTTTAATAGATAGTCTCACCATGTATTAACCCATACATCTATACTAATAATAATCGATTGCGGAGATATGTATGATAATTGGAATAACATACAGTAAGTCTACTGAAATAGATAAAATCTGCCACTTGAACTGCCAAATGCTGTCAAAATAGAGATATTGCTAATTCATACCAACTAAACAGAACTATATAATTATAATAATCAGGAAGCCTCTTACTAATTGACTTGTCACTGTTATATATAATTATAAAATTGGAGAGCTGAATATATGTATCAAAAAGGGATCCAGTACTCACTTTTCATATCCAATAACAACAGCCGGGTGCACTTCAAAGGCAAAACATAGAAAAAACACTTCCAGGAAGGCACTCTCCATTTTAAATAAGTGAATTCTTTATTGAATTACCATTTTTGGGGTCTCCCCCTCCTCAGACTCATACAACAACTGTGTTTATCTTCACCTTATAGACTCCCCTTACCAGGGCCGCCATCAGGAGGTGACAGGGGTGACTCCTGTCAGGGGCCCAATGGGCCAGGGGGGCCCCATGAGGCAAGAACTAAAAAAAAAAAAAAAAAAAATTTTTTTTTTTTAATTTTGGTAGCCACCAGTGGGTACTACAGCAGAGTGCTAATTGAGCATGGGAAATGTTATTACAAGTAGTAAAGTATTAGCATTTTAGAGGATTTCTGAGTGTGTACTAAACCACTATGCACAGTGTGAGACAGACTTGGCACTTTGTACAGTGTGTGCCTGAGTCACACGGCAGATCACTTTCATTTGCAGAGGAGGTAGGACTTACTGAGCAAATTTTTTTTTTTATTTCTTTGTGCAATTTCAGATTATAACTTCAGTGTGGTAGTAGTTGTATGGTGGGGCCAGGGATCCATAAAAACACATTTTTTTAACAGCAGTGTATTTATGATTATTTGACAATGCTGTAGAAATTCTATATTTTTGGGGAAAATGGGGAAAAAACAAACAAACATATGTCAACCTTTTAAAAGTACTAAGCCATCTACCCAGATCATTAATGTACAATTTTGAATTCACAAAATTATTTTTGTTTGCACATTTAGAAATATGATTCTTTAAAAAGTGATCTCTTAATTTCTGCAATTTTTTTTTATCATGCATGTCACACAATGTTGATTTAGGGGATGCAAGGTGCATAAATGTTTCCTCCTGTGAGTGTTTCTGTGTGTGTCTGTGTTTATGTCTTTGTGCTTTGGTTTGTGTCTCTATGAGTGTGTGTGTTTTTTTTTCTGTGGGTCTCTCTGTGAGGGTGGGTGTGTATGTCTTTGTGCATTTTCTGTGGATGCCTGAGGGTGTGTGCATATGTCTTTGAGCTTTTTCTATGGGTGTCTCTGTGAGGGTGTGTGTATGTTTGTCTTTGTGTATTCTCTCTGGATGCCTCTGTGAGGGTGGGTCGGTGTGTATGTCTGTGTTTTCTGTGGATGTCTCTGTGAGGGTGTGTGTGTGTATGTATGTATGTGTTTTCTGTGGATGTCTCTGTGAGGGTGTGTGTTTTCTGTGGATGTCTCTGTGAGGGTGTGTGTATGTATTTGTGTGTTTTCTTTGAATGTTTCAGTGAGAGTGTGTGTATGTATGTCTTTCTGTGTTTTATGTGGTTGTCTCTCTGTGTGTGTATGTCTTTCTGTGTTTTCTGTGGGTGTCTCTGTGTGTGTGTTTGTGTATGTCTTTGTGTGTTTTCTGAGGCTGTCTCTGTCAGTGTTTCCTTGGGTGTATGTGCAAGCTTGAGTTTGTGTGTGTGTCCACTGTCTGTTCCTTTTTAGGACATTTTGACCTTACTACTGATTATTCACATCTTTCTACAGACTTTGAGACTAACGAGACCTTTCCGGAAGTCACCAATCCACCATTTAACCTTTAAATTATTGTGTAGGCAGTTCAGGGCCCTTCCTTTCAGCCACTGTATGCTGTTGTCATAATTTAGTTGTCATCTTCCTTTACAAAAAGATAATCAGAACTCCATATTTTGTTTTCTAAATCTACTTTTTTTTTACAAAACTGTAGTTTACCTCATTACTTGTCAGGTCAATATAAACAAGTGCTGAGTTTTTGTGTCTGAGTGTGTTTTTGTGTTTATTTGCGTGTCTGCTAGAGTGTCTATATGTGAATCCTTATGTGTGAGTGTTTCAGTGTATGAGTGTGTCTGTGTGTTTGTATGTTACTAGCTTTACAACATTTCCAAGTTTAAATAGACACTTAAGAATAAAGTGCATATACATTTTAGTCACTTGGTCAAAAATTGCACATGTCAAAGGAGGGGGGGGGGGGCCCTGATCAATGGTTAAGTCAGGGGCCCCAAAATTTCTAGTGGCGGCCCTGCCCCTTACACCAATATGACTCTTGAGAGATGGGAACACTATGGCGGCCAAGTCACACGGGTGTAAGAGGAGTCTGAAAGGTGAAGGTAAGCACATTTGTTGTATGAATCTGAGGACGGGGAGACCCCGAAAACATTAATTCAATAAAGAATTCACCTATTTAAAATGGAGAATGCATTCCTGGAAGTGGCTTTTCAATATATATATATATATATATATATATATATATATATATATATATATATATATATATATATATATATATATATATAGCAATTGAACGGCTAGATTTGGAGTTTGGCGGTAAAAGGGCTGTTAACGCTCCGCGGGTTTTTTTCTGGCCGCACCATAAATTTAACTCTGGTATCGAGAGTTCAAACAAATGCTGCGTTAGGCTCCAAAAAAGGAGCGTAGAGCATTTTTACCGCAAATACAACTCTCGATACCAGAGTTGCTTACGGACGCGGCCGGCCTCAAAAACATGCTCGTGCACGATTCTCCCATAGGAAACAATGGGGCTGTTTGAGCTGAAAAAAAACCTAACACCTGCAAAAAAGCAGCGTTCAGCTCCTAACGCAGCCCCATTGTTTCCTATGGGGAAACACTTCCTACGTCTGCACCTAACACTCTAACATGTACCCCGAGTCTAAACACCCCTAGCCTTACACTTATTAACCCCTAATCTGCCGACCTCGCTATCGCTGACCCCTGCATTACACTTTTAACCCCTAATCTGCCGCTCCGTAAACCGCCGCCACCTACGTTATCCCTATGTACCCCTAATCTGCTGCCCTAACATCGCCGACCCCTATGTTATATTTATTAACCCCTAATCTGCCCCCCACAACGTCGCCGACACCTACCTACACTTATTAACCCCTAATCTGCCGAGCGGACCTGAGCGCTACTATAATAAAGTTATTAACCCCTAATCCGCCTCACTAACCCTATCATAAATAGTATTAACCCCTAATCTGCCCTCCCTAACATCGCCGACACCTACCTTCAATTATTAACCCCTAATCTGCAGACCGGAGCTCACCGCTATTCTAATAAATGTATTAACCCCTAAAGCTAAGTCTAACCCTAACACTAACACCCCCCTAAGTTAAATATAATTTTTATCTAACGAAATAAATTAACTCTTATTAAATAAATGATTCCTATTTAAAGCTAAATACTTACCTGTAAAATAAATCCTAATATAGCTACAATATAAATTACATTTATATTATAGCTATTTTAGGATTAATATTTATTTTACAGGTAACTTTGTATTTATTTTAACCAGGTACAATAGCTATTAAATAGTTAAGAACTATTTAATAGTTACCTAGTTAAAATAATTACAAATTTACCTGTAAAATAAATCCTAACCTAAGATATAATTAAACCTAACACTACCCTATCAATAAAATAATTAAATAAACTACCTACAATTACCTACAATTAACCTAACACTACACTATCAATAAATTAATTAAACACAATTGCTACAAATAAATACAATTAAATAAACTATCTAAAGTACAAAAAATAAAAAAGAACTAAGTTACAGAAAATAAAAAAATATTTACAAACATAAGAAAAATATTACAACAATTTTAAACTAATTACACCTACTCTAAGCCCCCTAATAAAATAACAAAGACCCCCAAAATAAAAAATTCCCTACCCTATTCTAAAATACAAAAATTACAAGCTCTTTTACCTTACCAGCCCTGAACAGGGCCCTTTGCGGGGCATGCCCCAAGAATTTCAGCTCTTTTGCCTGTAAAAAAAAACATACAATACCCCCCCCCCAACATTACAACCCACCACCCACATACCCCTAATCTAACCCAAACCCCCTTAAATAAACCTAACACTAATCCCCTGAAGATCTTCCTACCTTGTCTTCACCATCCAGGTATCACCGATCCGTCCTGGCTCCAAGATCTTCATCCAACCCAAGCGGGGGTTGGCGATCCATAATCCGGTGCTCCAAAGTCTTCCTCCTATCCGGCAAGAAGAGGACATCCGGACCGGCAAACATCTTCTCCAAGCGGCATCTTCTATGTTCTTCCATCCGATGACGACCGGCTCCATCTTGAAGACCTCCAGCGCGGATCCATCCTCTTCTTCCGACGACTAGACGACGAATGACGGTTCCTTTAAGGGACGTCATCCAATATGGCGTCCCTCGAATTCCGATTGGCTGATAGGATTCTATCAGCCAATCGGAATTAAGGTAGGAATATTCTGATTGGCTGATGGAATCAGCCAATCAGAATCAAGTTCAATCCGATTGGCTGATCCAATCAGCCAATCAGATTGAGCTCGCATTCTATTGGCTGATCGGAACAGCCAATAGAATGCGAGCTCAATCTGATTGGCTGATTGGATCAGCCAATCGGATTGAACTTGATTCTGATTGGCTGATTCCATCAGCCAATCAGAAAATTCCTACCTTAATTCCGATTGGCTGATAGAATCCTATCAGCCAATCGGAATTTGAGGGACGCCATCTTGGATGACGTCCCTTAAAGGAACCGTCATTCGTCGTCTAGTCGTCGGGAAGAAGAGGATGGATCCGCGCTGGAGGTCTTCAAGATGGAGCCGGTCGTCATCGGATGGAAGAACATAGAAGATGCCGCTTGGAGAAGATGTTTGCCGGTCCGGATGTCCTCTTCTTGCCGGATAGGAGGAAGACTTTGGAGCACCGGATTATGGATCGCCAACCCCCGCTTGGGTTGGATGAAGATCTTGGAGCCAGGACGGATCGGTGATACCTGGATGGTGAAGACAAGGTAGGAAGATCTTTAGGGGATTAGTGTTAGGTTTATTTAAGGGGGTTTGGGTTAGATTAGGGGTATGTGGGTGGTGGGTTGTAATGTTGGGGGGGGGGTATTGTATGTTTTTTTTACAGGCAAAAGAGCTGAAATTCTTGGGGCATGCCCCGCAAAGGGCCCTGTTCAGGGCTGGTAAGGTAAAAGAGCTTGTAATTTTTGTATTTTAGAATAGGGTAGGGAATTTTTTATTTTGGGGGTCTTTGTTATTTTATTAGGGGGCTTAGAGTAGGTGTAATTAGTTTAAAATTGTTGTAATATTTTTCTTATGTTTGTAAATATTTTTTTATTTTCTGTAACTTAGTTCTTTTTTATTTTTTGTACTTTAGCTAGTTTATTTAATTGTATTTATTTGTAGCAATTGTGTTTAATTAATTTATTGATAGTGTAGTGTTAGGTTAATTGTAGGTAATTGTAGGTAGTTTATTTAATTATTTTATTGATAGGGTAGTGTTAGGTTTAATTATATCTTAGGTTAGGATTTATTTTACAGGTAAATTTGTAATTATTTTAACTAGGTAACTATTAAATAGTTCTTAACTATTTAATAGCTATTGTACCTGGTTAAAATAAATACAAAGTTACCTGTAAAATAAATATTAATCCTAAAATAGCTATAATATAAATGTAATTTATATTGTAGCTATATTAGGATTTATTTTACAGGTAAGTATTTAGCTTTAAATAGGAATCATTTATTTAATAAGAGTTAATTTATTTCGTTAGATAAAAATTATATTTAACTTAGGGGGGTGTTAGTGTTAGGGTTAGACTTAGCTTTAGGGGTTAATACATTTATTAGAATAGCGGTGAGCTCCGGTCGGCAGATTAGGGGTTAATAATTGAAGGTAGGTGTCGGCGATGTTAGGGAGGGCAGATTAGGGGTTAATACTATTTATGATAGGGTTAGTGAGGCGGATTAGGGGTTAATAACTTTATTATAGTAGCGCTCAGGTCCGCTCGGCAGATTAGGGGTTAATAAGTGTAGGTAGGTGTCGGCGACGTTGTGGGGGGCAGATTAGGGGTTAATAAATATAACATAGGGGTCGGCGATGTTAGGGGCAGAAGATTAGGGGTACATAGGGATAACGTAGGTGGCGGCGATTTGCGGTCGGAAGATTAGGGGTTAATTATTTTAAGTAGCTTGCGGCGACGTTGTGGGGGGCAAGTTAGGGGTTAATAAATATAATATAGGGGTCGGCGGGGTTAGGGGCAGCAGATTAGGGGTACATAAGTATAACGTAGGTGGCGGTCGGCAGATTAGGGGTTAAAAATTTTAATCGAGTGGCGGCGATGTGGGGGGGACCTCGGTTTAGGGGTACATAGGTAGTTTATGGGTGTTAGTGTACTTTAGGGCACAGTAGTTAAGAGCTTTATAAACCGGCGTTAGCCAGAAAGCTCTTAACTCCTGCTTTTTTCAGGCGGCTGGAATCTTGTCGTTAGAGCTCTAACGCTCACTGCAGAAACGACTCTAAATACCAGCGTTAGAAAGATCCCATTGAAAAGATAGGCTACGCAAATGGCGTAGGGGGATCTGCGGTATGGAAAAGTCGCGGCTGTAAAGTGAGCGTTAGACCCTTTAATCACTGACTCCAAATACCAGCGGGCGGACAAAACCAGCGTTAGGAGCCTCTAACGCTGGTTTTGACGGCTACCGCCGAACTCTAAATCTAGGCCGAAGGTTCCAAACTGTAGCGCTCGTAGAGAGGGAGAAACATAAAAGGGAGAACAATTTATGGTGCAGTATGGCTATACTGATTTACCTCATAGTGCAAAACAAAAGGAAAATAGTTGCTCACCTTTTTTAACCTCAAAGCCTGTGAGGTATGTGGAGTGCCTTTGAAATAATTTTTTCTTTTTGGTGCTATAGATGTTTATCTTCGTGACCAATTGGAGTGAGGTCTTTTTGAGATACGATGCTTCTTTATTTCATGTGTCTTTTAAAACTGCTTCTCCTCTGTGGAGTATGGTAATTTTTAAATTCCATTGATGAATTTCATCTGTATAGTACAGGTAGAAAAATTCCTTTTCAAGTAGTATAATATCCCTATTAAAGGGAGACAATAAAGGACTTTCTCTCTCAGGGGTATGGTAGATGCCTTTCAAACAGTAAATGAAACAAATGCCAATGGTTGATGCAAATTAAAATATCCTTTATTTGGGGGGGCGGAGCCAACTGCAGAGCTGGTCGGACGTGTTCTGGTGCAGCTCCCGGGCCCAGGATCCTAATCTAGGGGTTTTTTCACATCCCACAGTAACTCTTTCATAACCAAAACTGAAGTGGATAGACCCAAGAGCTGGTATGTTAATGTTATGGACTGTTAGGGGCCCGGTGAGTCTGTACTAGCCCGCCACTACTCTCTAATAATATAGAGCAGGGAGAGAGAACCGCCATCTTGAGGACGCCACATTTTACTCGCAGGCCTCTTGCCGCCTAATTAATTCTGAGGAAGCTGGAAATTCACTTCTCCTCAAGGTTGCCCTACCTAGCTTGCATTATGCAGACCTCGTCCCACTTCCTTAAGGAGCTGAGGCACTTACTCGACACCCACCACGCCAGCTTGGCAGACATGCTGTACGTAGCACCTGGTAGTAATGGCGGCTATCAGTCCCGACATCCTAACCTCATTGAGCCTTTTTCTTCAGAACGGATGGGGAGTGGTGCTGCGGGGCCCCGGTGCTTACCCCCAGTCTGTAGAATATCTATGGAGGAACGAGGTGATGGCACAAGAAGGGAGGACACCTACACTGTTACGGCCACAGGCCAAACCTGGCAAGAGGGAGAGCACTCGTTAGCTATAACCGCTGCCAAGATTCACACCGCGACAATGGTCACACAGCAGATCACAGAGCCGAGTCAGCAGAGCCCTGCGCAAAGATGGGGAGTGATAGCCCGACAGCATCTATGCTTGTACCCTGCTCCCGAACCCTCCTCTTTTAGTGGTGGCCCGAGAATGGCCTCAGAATTTACGCTGAAGAGTGCCCTGCAGATAACTTTTCCGCGTACCCCTGTAGAAACATCTAATGAACCCAGGCACAACACTAGCAGGGTAAAACTCCTCTACTCACTTTCACCGGTGGACTTGCCTTCTGAGCCGCCGCAATTGCCGGAAGGCTCAGAGGGGACAGTAAAAACTAATGTGGCTACGGTAAACTTGCAGCAACTTCTAAAAATACTCCGACTAAAGACCGGAGTCGGATAGATCTCCAGCTCCTCACCTGGCCTACTTGCTGATGAAAGTGCCAAGCATTGTTGCGATTCCAGATTTTTTGTTTGTTTGGGGTTTGCATTGGGTCTGCATGTTGTGCCATATGTGGGTTTCTGTTGTGGCCATGCTTTCAGGCGTTGAACTGAATATTTGGTAGTGATCTAGAGACAGTATTCCTTTGTAGAACACTGACTATTTGGGTCACATATAATATTTGTTAAAGGACAAAAAGCTGGGGTAGGATAAATCTCCTGCTCTTGGACATTAGAGCGCAGCTATGTCCTTCATAACATCACATAGTCTGATCTCATGCTGGTTAGAAATGTTTCATCAAAGGGTTATAGGCTGTTTATATTTTCTTAGATGTTTTTACTATTGCATTTCATTTTCTATTTAAAAATTGCTTACATTATAAGAAATAACTGTTTTGGATGTTTATACTATGACATTACGAGTAAGTAGGCTGAGTTTGATAAGATAGACATATGAGATCAGCTTCCCAGCCGCATGACACTGTTAGTTTGCATGCCAAAAGTGGTTTAAACATAATGTTTTATTGATAAGATTGCATCTCTTTAGTTTCAACGCTAGAAAACAAGGAAAAATGAAGTGAAAGTTTTTTGTTTGTCTTTTCCCCTCTAAGCAATTTATTTCTATTTTCCCCTTCTTCGTCCCTGAAATTGTGTATATGGGTATAGCACCTCCAATCATCCAGGAAAAGGCTCAGATTAATATCTACAATATGCTCTATTCTAAATGTGAAGTTTCCTATGAGTATGCTTAACGTTTAAGTGAGATATTCATTACTTCTATATCCATGTATGCATTTATCATAAGTTATATGGGGACATTACAATTTGGGTACAGAGTGTTACTTTCTTGCAGTGTGGGCGTAGCCAGCGGCCGAGGCTCCGCCTAAACAGTTAGTCAGTACAGTGCTATAGCTGTCCTATAAGGTACAATTCTCTGTCCCCTTCTTTATACAAATGTTCCTCCTATTGCCCTTAGCTAATTTCTACTAAAAATACCGTTAGTTTACATTATAATCTGAGTCACAGGGCACAGGTAGCAAACTAAGCGCAGTCTTGTATAGTTAGGAACACTTCTACTATAAAAATCCCACCCTGGCCCCTACATCCCAATTAAAGATTAAAATTTACTGTGTCTCAATGACATATCTATTAATTGTAATAGATGCACACATATGCCCTTCCATGATAGTCCTAGATTATTGCTCATTAGTAAAGTCACATATCACTATGGGTAACTATGTTCCTAACATAGTTTTCACGCAGGCTGGTCCTGCAGTATATACAGTCTCCCTCATCATAGTCCCAGAGCTAAGATTTATAAGATGTGTCAGACCAATACAGCTAGACCTTTTTCCCCTGATATTTTAGACCTGACATTGTCCCATTATGCACTGGTTCTTTGTTAAGCATTTATTGTCAACCCATATATGCTTCTTTTCATATAACTTGGATGTTGAGTCATCCTGAGGCATGTTTACTCTATATCATAAGAACGCAGCCTAATTTACCAGATTCGCCATACCCAGGTTACCACCTCCCCCCCCCCCCCCACCCACATAATATATCTCCTTGTTTAGGAGAGCTAACTACGCGGTCTCTCTTTTACTTGTACCGCATCTTCACTACCTTCTTTATGAATATATCTCTTAAAACATTATTACAGTGCTTATCTTCCCATAGACATATTGTCTTTAATGACAGTTAGAAGGGATTAATCCTGGTTCTATTTGTATGTTTTTCTTTTGATATAATCCCTAACAGTGTATTAATATAGAATAATAATCTTTAAAAATTTGAGGTAAACAGAACAAGATCCATGAGTGATCTCCTATTTAACAGGTAGCCTCCCATGTTGGTAAACCTCCCATTTAGCCAGGGGTCCAAGAGTGGCCCTTTTCAACAAGAGAGGAGGCTTATACCATTATGGGCATGATTATATTGTGCCTTTGAAAAACTTTTTCAACATTAGTTACCCTGTTGTTTTGTCAGTGGATATTACTGATGACGCTTATAGTCTTTCAACTGTATGAGGAATCCTATACTGTGTTATTGTGATGGCACTTGTGAAATGTTTTACACATCTTGTTTGCATGCCAAATTTTACCTCAATAAAAAATATTTAAAAAAAAAAAAAAAAAAAAAAAATATCCTTTATTTGAGCACAAAACAACCGGTGTCAGTGCTGATAATTAAAAAGTCTCCTGATGGTATAGAGTTATAATTTATGCAGAGGTTTGGGGTAATATATTCCCCAAGCAGGCAGTGATGGATAATGCCTTGATTGTGCACAAATGTTTTGAAGAATCCTCGTGTATTTCCCTTTTGATGAGAATTAAAGTTCCGTTTTTTGAAAAAGATGTTAATATCGATTGTGGAAGATACCTGTTTAGATTTTTGAAGCGATGACCGTACCATTTGTAAAGATTGATTAGAGGAGAAAGCAGTGTGTGTGGCTGAGCCTTCAGTAGTCCTGGTGTACTGCAGTATTAGGCTGTAATTATCTTACAGAGGAGCGAGTGAAGACAGTTTCACGAAACACGTAAGGGCGCGCCCACTTGTGAGGTCACTTCCGGTCCGGCGAGATCGCAACTCTTCAGATCACTTGTCAAGCACAAGTGCATCCAACGCCATCTGAAGGAAGGAAATACCTGTGGAGGATCAAAACTACCTCACCTCTTCAAGAATCTAAACAGGTATCTTCCACAATCGATATTAACATCTTTCTCAAAAAACAGAACTTTAATTCTCATCAAAAGGGAAATACAGCTGGCCATAAGGACCACTGAGGATGTTATCATATACTTTTATGTTAAAATATGATCGAGGACTCTCAATAAACACTCTATGTTCTAATCACTAGGTCTGAAGTCCTAGGCTCAGACCTAGTGATTAGAACATAGAGTGTTTATTGAGAGTCCTTGATCATATTTTAACATAAGAGTATATGATAACATCCTCAGTGGTCCTTATGGCCAGGTTGCGGATTATAGTATCCATCTGGTTACATGACAGCGTCGCTCAATCTATACTATGGAGCATCAGCCAATAGGATTTTTCCTACCTTAATTCCGATTGGCTGATAGGATTCTATCAGCCAATCGGAATTCAAGGGACGCCATCTTGGATGACGTCACTTAAAGGACCAGTCATTCAGTCGTCAGCCGTCGGATGAAGAGGATGCTCCGCGTCGGATGTCTTGAAGATGGACCCGCTCCGGAAGGATGAAGATAGAAGATGCTGCCTGGATGAAGCCTTCTGCCAGTCTGGATGTCCTCTTCTGGCTGGATAGGATGAAGACTTCGGACCCTCTGGAGGACCACTTGTGCCCGGCTGGGTGAAGACGTCTCAAGGTAGGGTGATCTTCAAGGGGGTAGTGTTAGGTTTTTTTAAGGGGGGATTGGGTGGGTTTTAAAGTTGTTGGGTGTGTGGGTGGTGGGTTTTAATGTTGGGGGGGTATTGTATTTTTTTACAGGTGAAAGAGCTGATTATTTTGGGGCAATGGCCCGCAAAAGGCCCTTTTAAGGGCTATTTGTAATTTAGTATAGGGTAGGGAATTTTATTATTTTGGGGGGCTTTTTTATTTTATTAGGGGGATTAGATTAGGTGTAATTAGTTTAATATTCTTGTAATTTTTTTTATTTTCTGTAATTTAGTGTTTTTTTCATAATTTAGTTTATTTAATTTCATTGTAATAAATTGTATGTATTTTAGGGAATTTATTTAATTATAGTGTAGTGTTAGGTGTAATTGTAACTTAGGTTAGGTTTATTTTACAGGTACTTTTGTACTTATTTTAACTAGGAAGTTATTAAATAGTTAATAACTATTTAATAACTATTGCACCTAGTTAAAATAAATACAAAGTTGCCTGTAAAATAAAAATAAAACCTAAGCTAGATACAATGTAACTATTAGTTATATTGTAGCTAGCTTAGGGTTTATTTTATAGGTAAGTATTTAGTTTTAAATAGGAATAATTTATTTAATTGTAGTACATATATATAGATGTATTTAAATTATATTTAAATTAGGGGGGGTGTTAGGGTTAGACTTAGGTTTAGGGGTTAATAAATGTATTATAGTGGCGGTGATGTTGGCGGCGGCAGATTAGGGGTTAATAAATTTAATATAGTTGCAGCAACGTTGGGGGGGCAGATTAGGGGTTAATAACTATAATGTAGGTGTCGGCGATGTTGGGGGCAGTAGATTAGGGGTTCATAAGTATAATGTAGGTGGCAGCGATAGCGGGGGCGGCATATTAGGGGTTAATAAGTGTAAGATTAGGGGTGTTTAGACTCGGGTTCATGTTAGGGTGTTAGGTGCAGACATAAATTTCATTTTCCCATAGGAAACAATGGGGCTGCGTTAGGAGCTGAACGCTGCCTTTTTGCAGGTGTTAGGTTTTTTTTTCAGCCAGCTCAGCCCCATTGTTTCCTATGGGGAAATCATGCACGAGCACGTTTTGCCAGCTTACCTCTACCGTAAGCAACGCTGGTATTACAGTGAGTTGTGGAGCTAAATTTTGCTCAACGCTCACTTGTAATCTAGACGACTGTGTGGTATAGAGACTAAATCTGAGACAATCTGATCGCCGCACGCTTATTATAGACTCAGCACAAGCTGTTAATGAAGGTATGATGTGTTTTCATAAGTTTTTTGCCCCTGTGTATGGGATATATGATGTTGTACACACACTTGACAGTAACAGGGAGTGGTCTCCCGGTGTGTGTTTCATTGTTGCTATGACAAAGTTTGACATAACAGAATATAGGCGTTGGTGCGGCTGGCCCAATGGAATCACTTTCAGTGTGGTATGTGCCATTGACACACAAGACCGGGGCAGAGTCCAGTGAGGGATGCAGGAGATATGTGGGATCATTGTTCACTTTTTGCACCTATGTTGCATTAGGCACTTTATTTTATTATCACAACACTAAGTTTGAGACTGTTACTTGTTATGTTATTGTATTTGATGATGTCACATTTTTGCTTATGATTGGGCTATCCAGTTGGTTCAGTCCCTTAACTTTTGCACATGGTCCCCTGTGATAGGTGACCGAATTAGGGGAGGGGCCTACAGGCCTATTTATGTTTGTTCACTTGCACAATCTGGTTGTCAGAAGAAGGGATGTTTGAGCTACTGAAACGTCACAAATAAATTGTTTCATATTGATTTCCAAAGTCCAGTGAGTGCTTCAACTTTGTTACTTTGCTATATATATATATATACATACAATCATATGCAAAAGTTTAGGCACCCCTGACAATTTCCATGATTTTCATTTATAAATAATTGGGTGTTTGGATCAGCAATTTCATTTTGATCTATCAAATAACTGAAGGACACAGTAATATTTCAGTAGTGAAATGAGGTTTATTGGATTAACAGAAAATGTGCATGGACAGCCCTCTTCAAATCACCCCACAGATGTTCAATGATATTCAGGTCTGGGGACTGGGATGGCCTTTCCAGAACATTGTACTTGTTCCTCTGCATAAATGCCAGAGTAGATTTTGAGCAGTGTTTTGGGTTGTTGTCTTGTTGAAATATCCAGCCCCGGCGTAACTTCAACTTTGTGACTGATACATCAACATTTTTCTCATGTATGCTGATATTGAGTGGAATCCATGCGACCTTCAACTTTAACAAGATTCCCAGTACCAGCACTGGCCACACAGCCCTATAGCATGATGGAACATTCCTCCACATTTTACTGTGGGTAGCAAGTGTTTGTCTTGGAACGCTGTGTTCTTTTGCCGCCATGCATATTGCCCCTTGTTATGACCAAATAATCTTTGTTTCATCAGTCCACAGCACCTTCTTCCAAAATGAAGCTGGTTTGTCCAAATGTGCGTTTGCATACCTCAAGCGACTCTGTTGGTGGTGTGTGTGCAGAAAAGGCTTCTTCCGCATCACTCTCCCATACCGCTTCTCCTTGTACATTATGCTGAATTGTTGAACGATGCACAGTGACACCATCTGCAGCAAGATGATGGTGTAGGTTTTTGGAGGTGGTCTGTGGTCTCACCATCTTTTGCCTTTGCCTCTCCGATATTTTACTTAGCCTGCCACTTCTGACCTTAAAAAGAACTGTGCCTGTGGTCTTACATTTCCCAACTATGTTCCTCACATTGGACACTGACAGCTTAAATCTCTGTGATATCTTTTTGTAGCCTTCCCCTAATCCATAATGTTGAACTATCTATGTTTTCAGGTCATTTGAGAGTTGTTTTGAGGCCCCCATGTATGTTGTCTGTTGTGATATTATAATATATAATGCTTTCTTCCTAGTTTGTGCTCTGACTTGTAAATGTATATAATTGTTGCAAAGAAGCAGGGGCGGGAACAGTGTTGTTGGAGTGAGGAAGCAGGAAATAAAGTGTGTAGTTTGTTGCTGTATAAATGGACTCTGTGTCAGATATATTTCTAAACCACCTGGATTTACAAACACTACATTTTGGTGACAAGGATTATGTTTGAACCCTATTGCTTTGTCTCAGTAAACAGTGAGTAACCTGCTGCAATACACACAAGAATGGCTCCATGTAATGATTACAACTTCCCTGTGTTTGACTCTGATGCAGAACTTAACTCAGTAGGCCCATGATGGCTAAAATGGATTCAGAGATTTGAAAATTATCTTATTGCTTTGGATGTTACTGATGCAAACATAAAAAAGGCTTTAGTGCTTAATTTAGCTGAAGAAAAAGTGTATGACATTTATGATACCTTGTCTGCAACCACTGCCACATACCATGATGTTAAAGATAAACTGACAACATATTTTCTCCCTAAAAAGAACACTCAGTATGAAATATACACATTCAGACAGGCAACACAACAGGGTGATGAACATTTAGATGCATTTCAAACCAGGTTACGTTTACTAGCAAAGAATTGTGAGTTTTCTAATGTTGAAAATGAGATTAAAGCACAGATAATACAAAGCTGTACTTCTTAGGAAATATGCACTGAGACAATCTGAACTATCTTTAAAAGATTTGCTTGATTATGGCAGAACATTAGAAATTGCTGACAGGCAAGCTGCAAGCATAGAAAATAGATCTACTGAAGATCAGTTTATTACAAATAGAGTTCAAAAAGACAGTTCAACAGTACAGCCCACAAGAAAGAACCAGACCTCCTGTGTGTTATGCAGGAACTGTGGGGGTTTCTATCCACATAATGGGACTTGTCCTGCAAGGAATAAGCAATGCAGGGCATGTGGAAAATTTAATCACTTTGCAAAGCAATGTAGAACAAAACTGTATCAAATACCTCAATCACATACTGAACCACATACATCAGAACAGTGTAAAGTAAAACTAGTCAGATCTCCTGATCAAAAAGGACAATATTCAAACAATGATTACAAATATGTATTTGTAGTAAACAACATGTGTAACCTAACTCAGCCACAAGTTGATGTACTCATTAATGACACTAAAATCACTGCATTGATTGATTCAGGATCTGCTGTCAATTTAGTGGGTGAACAAACATTTCACATGTTAAAACCACAACCACAGTTATTACAGAGTAAAATAAATATATTTGCATATGGATCAACTAAACCCCTTAATGTCATTGGTAAATTTACAGCCACATGTGCATTTAAACACAACAAAACAGCAACTATGTTTTATGTTGTAAAGGTTCAAAATTCTTCTCTTCTGAGTTTTGAAACTTCATCCAGTTTGGGACTTATAAAGCTTATGAATGCAATTTCACCCAGAAAGGACACATGATCTGTAGCAGATCGGTTAGTACCGCAGTATTCCCATTTGTTTAATTGCATTGGTAAACTGAAAGATTTTCAAGTACAGCTACACATTAATCCACATATAAAACCTGTAATACAACCACATAGAAGAATTCCATTTCATCTAAGGCACAAGGTTGATGCTGAACTCAGGAACCTTAAAACACAAGGAATCATTGAAAGAGTGCAGGGGCCAACTCCATGGGTCTCCCCAATAGTATCAATGCCAAAACCCAAAGACCCAAATAGTGTAACAATTTGCATAGACATAAGGCAAGCCAACACTGCCATTATCAGGGAGCGCCACGTTACTCCAACATTAGATTATATAATTCATGATCTCAACCAGGCAAAAGTTTTCTCCAAACTTGATTTAAAATCAGGCTATCATCAACTGGAATTGGATCCAACAAGCAGATATATAACTACATTCTCAACACACACAGGATTGTGGAGATACAAGCGCCTAAGTTTTGGTGTTTCTTCTGCTGCTGAAGTATTTCAAAATGCAATACAGCAAACATTATTTGGAATTCCAGGAGTTAAAAACTTCAGCGATGATATCATTGTGTTTGGAGCTACTCAAGAGTACCATGATAAAAATCTCACAGCAGTTTTTGAGCAACTTCATGAGAAAGGACTTACCTTAAATTGTAGTAAGTGTGAATTTAATAAAACTAAACTAGAATTTTATGGATTTGTCTTTTCAGCTGAAGGCATATCAGCAGACCCAAAGAAAGTGGAAGCAATTCAGAATGTAAATCCTCCAATAGACGCCAGTGAAGTCAGAAGTTTCCTAGGGATGGTAAACTACTGTTCTCGATTCATCTCTAATTTCTCTACTATTGCCACACCTTTAAGAGAGTTAACAAAGAAAAGTGTGCCATGGCGTTGGACTGAAACTGAACAACAAGCTTTTCAACAACTGAAACAGAGTTTGACCAGTGACAAGACAATGTCCTATTTTAACCCTCAATGGCAAACTGTTCTTTTAGTAGATGCTAGCCCTGTTGGTTTAGGTGCTATTCTGGCACAGAGAGACAAAGGCAAGCATTATATAATTGCTTATGGTAGCCGTTCTTTAAATGATGTGTAAAAACGTTATTCTCAAACAGAACGTGAAGCTCTGGCAATAGTTTGCAGTTGTGAATACTTTCATTTATATTTATATGGTTGTCCATTCACACTGATCACAGATCATAAGCCTTTACAGTTGATCTGAAATAATCCAAAATCCAAACCGCCCGCTAGAATAGAAAGATGGGGTTTAAGACTGCATGAGCTGAAAAAGAGAGCTGAGCAAGTCTTTTAGTAAAACATAACATTTATTTCACCCTTGTGGGTATTATTAAAAACACTTCATAGTAACTCCACCACATAGAAACAATTCAATGAAAAAGTTAGAATACAGCTGTGTTAAGCATACACGTTTCAGCAGAAGCCGTAGTCATAGCCTAACTAATCTCAAAGAGGGTAGATTTTAAATACCCCATAGAACACAGCCATTGGTTAAAACAGAATAAAAAATCAGCTGTATTAACTTAATTGTAATGTATTGAGTTAATTAACCCTTTTCTCTACTAGTGAAAATGATCACCCTCATATCTGGTCTTGTATACAAATATCAAATAAAAGCCAACAAATCTATACAGTTGCACAGTAAAATGTTAGGAATAACAATGTGTTTAGCTGTATAATTGTATTACCACGTACACTGTATGTTCTAAATTAGAAGGTACTTTGTCAGCATTGTTGTTGAGAGGAAAAAAGTATAATAGTTAAAGAAATATATATTCTAAGATAGCGGACATAGTCACAAACTTATACCTAGTTATTAGTATAACAACAGAGTATTGAATGCATATAATGTAAATATCAGATTAAAAAGTACAGTGATATTGTATGGAATCGAACTCACAACCTTCTAGTCTGGGGACAGAAGCTCTAATCACTCGGCTATCCCTAGGCTATACTGTGGACTATATGTAATCCAGGCAATATAAATGTAGATAAGCATATAGTTACATATTACTATATCATGAAAATAGAGTCTAAATAGAATGTACATTGATACAACAATAGATACTGAATATAATTTCATGGCATATCTGACACATATAATAAGGTTATACATGCATTAAGGTTCTCTGATGTTACCCCTTACTGTAATTTAAAATAACCATAATAGGTTGAATAGGCCATAGCTGATGCTGCAGTACTTGAGACAATTGGTTATATTAGGACAAAGAGTAAAAAACCAAAGTATCTATGTATTTAAACCAATTATACTCTACAGCATCAAAATTCTAAGTAAGTTTGATACAAGTGTAAGTTAAAGATATGTATTGGAATCGAACTCACTATCTCCTAATCTAAAAACGTAGACAGAAATTCATTAAATATGTATCAGAATTCATAATCACATTTTCCACAGACTTTGTCAAGTACACTATCTGCCCCATCTTTAGAAGAGAGCAGACAGATCGAACAGGTTTTTCCATTGGCCCAGCTCCAACCAACAGGGGGGTCCTACACTGAACCTTCAGAACCGGTACCAATTGAGAGGCAACAGGCCTCAGATGAAGTACCGTTATTCAACGGTAATATATTTCTTCAACGCCCAAGTCTGGGCAGCATTCAGCATCAAGAATTGAACGGCTACAGGGTAAGCCTCTTGATATACGTTAACTGTCTATATTATTTAAACTTTTACTACTTGTATCTTGGCTAAGGGCTCCTCCTGAAATACCGGCTATATTTTACATTACACCAGCCGACCCAGACGGTTTGGGACTATACCTTGTCTCCTGTTCTCTCTGTTTGTTTAAGACTGCAACCATATAATTTTACTGTGGTTTACAAATCTGGAAAAGAGAACCCAGTAGACTATATTTCTCAACATCCTATATCAACAGATTCATTCACAAGTTCACCAAGTTCCATGGATGCAGAGGAATATATCAATTTTGTTACTAATCATGCTATACCTAAAGCATTGAGTTTAGAAGAAATACAACAAGCAACATTAGCTGATCCTATACTGCAAAAACTTGTTGTATTAGTTCGGAATGGAAAATGGTACACAGCTGATTCTGACAAAATACATGGAAAAGAGTTGAAGTCATTTGCAAGATTTAGCAAAGAACTCTCAGTGAATAATGACAACAGTATTATCTTGCGAGGTAATCGACTAGTCGTTCTGACATGTTTACAACAGCAAGTATTATCCTTAGCACATGAAGGTCACCAAGGAATAGTTAAAATGAAAAGTTTATTGCAAGAAAAAGTGTGGTTTCCATCAATAGATCAACAAGCAGAAAAGTTGGTGAGAAATTGTATTGTGTGTCAAACCACAACTCCAGGAGCTCACAAAGAACCTTTAAAAATGTCTGCATTGCCTGAAGCACCATGGTGTAATGTGAGTATAGATTTTTATGGTCCATTACCTACTAGAGATTATTTGATCGTGGTTATAGACGAATATTCAAGATAGAAGTTATCAGCTCAACATCTTCAGTCACTGTTATTCCGGTTTTAGACAAAGTTTTCTCTTTATTGGGAATTACTAAAATTGTTAAAACAGATAACGGTCCCCCATTTAACAGTACTCAGTTTAATAAATTTCCTTCATATCTAGGATTTAAACATAGGCGCATTACTCCTTTGTGGCCACAAGCTAATGCACAAGCTGAAAGATTAATGCATTCTATGGGGAAATTTCTAAGGGCAACTACAGCGCAAGTTAGACCATGGAAACAAAATTTATACTGTTTTCTGAGAGACAATCGATCAACTCCCCATTGTACTACTGGCAGATCACCTGCAGAGCTGTTATTCAATCGCAAACTTCGGATCAAAATTCCGGATATAAATGATTCGCTAACAGAGACACTCAACAAGGACTTAATACAAAAAGACAGTCATGCCAAAGCCAAGATGAAAGCTTATGCGGATAAATATTATCATACCAAATCTGCTCTTTTTGCTGTTGGAGACAGAGTCCTGTGTAGGCAAGATAGACGACACAAGTTGGATACTTTATATGATGTCATCCCATATACAGTTACAAGAATTCAAGTATCAATGATCACTGCAGTAAGAAATGGACATACAATTACTCGGAATTCTTCTTTCTTCAAGAAACTACACAAAGAACAGGACACTGAAGTATCTGATGCAGAAGATGATGATTCTGATATACCCAAATTATTTCAAGAACATGATGATAATATGGATAACTCAGAGAGCAGTGAGGGGAAGAAAACATAGGCCTAGATTTCGAGTTTGGCGTTAGCCATGAAAACCAGCATTAGAGGCCCCTAACGCTGGTTTCTTACGGACTCTGGTATTTAGAGTTCAGTTACCGACACTCAAAAATCACTCAACGCTCAAATTTCTACCGACACCTCAGACCCAGTAGTAAACATATACCGACAAAATAAACATTCACGAATCACAAAACAAATATTACACAAAGTACACTTACACTCATACAAACACTACACTATGTTTATTTTTAAGATTTAATAATTTTTCATCAAAATACAAATGATCAAAGTTGCGAGATCTCGGGTGTTAGAAAAAAAAATACACAAATCCATTTTCCCATTGACTTACATTGACACACGGTAAAAGACCCTCATATACCTACAACTAACTAATAACATTATCACAAATATACACTCATCGATGCATACATACACCACATGACATACAAAAAATATTTATTTATTACAAAAAGAACATGATTTAGTTACTTTTTCACACAAGCTCATGACGTCACTCACTTTACGAGGAAAACCAGTCTTAGAAAAAAAAAATTACCAAATTTTAGAGCCTCCATTGACTTCTATTGGGAAGACGTGCTCGTGCACGCAAAACCCACATTTCCATAACGCACGCAAATAGCGTAGACCGAAAAACTCCAAATACCAGCGCTAGAAAATACATACTTTTATGCGTTAGACCCAGCTATGATAAATAGATCAAGAAATTACTATTTCCCTATGGTGGATTATGGATTTTAATTATTGAATATTCACAACACCATTAAATTGTTTCAGACTTTTCTATTACATCAACTACAAATCAACATCACTAGTAACAAACTTTTTGTTATCAAAATATTACATTTAAACGGACACCAAAATAATGTAAACTTTTCAGGATTCACAAACACTACACAATGGGAAACAATTCTCATTTACCTTTATTATTGCATTTCAGTTATTCAACTCATATGCTTGCAGCAACAGCATATCTACATAGGCTTAACACATGATCAGTCATGGATGCACATACATTACTTTTAACATTCACTCATACATGTGCATTCAAATGATGGGGGAAAAAACACATTACATTCTCTCTAGGAATCACAAAACAGAACATATGGATTTTACTGTACTTTTAACATCATGATTCCATCACCAGAAACCATTAGGAATTACGTACAACAAGAACATCATTACACCAGATTACAGATGTCACTTTATGGGAAGGAACAACAATGCCAGACCGCTATATAGAAGTCAGCATATGTGGGACACAATCACAATATATACGTACATGTACATAACACGCATCACCCATCACGCAACCACAAAGCACACATTTAGATTTTATTCAGCACACAATAACAATGTAGCACAATACAACAACACAATGAGGATTTCAGAACTACATAGGCAGGTTAATAATATGATGACGTCATTAGAAGATTCAACCATACACATCACAGATTCACGACTGTACCGCCCCTTTCGGAAATTTAACACTCAATACTACAATACAACATATACGTAAAGAACAGTTTGGAACAGCATTATTAGGGAGATTTGAATGGGACAATTAATAAATATTGTCAGATCGCAAATCACTTATATATATAATACTACAGATGACAGCCGGAAGTTATTCAGCATTAGTGCAATTTGAAAGGGACGCATACAATATTGACAGCTCGGCAATCACTTATATATACAATACTACAGATGACAGCTGGAAGTTATTCAGTATTAGTGCCATTTGAATGGGACGCATACAATATTGACAGCTCGGAAATCACTTATATATACAATACTACAGATGGCAGACGGGAAGTTCTGAATTCTTATTGCGATTTGAAAGGGACGCATACAATATTGACAGCTCGGCAATCACTTATATATACAATACTACAGATGGCAGACGGGAAGTTCTGAATTCTTATTGCGATTTGAAAGGGACGCATACAATATTGACAGCTCGGCAATCACTTATATATACAATACTACAGATGGCAGACGGGAAGTTCTGAATTATTATTGCTATTTTAAAGGGACACATACAATATTGACATCTCGGCAATCACTTATATATACAATACTACAGATGGCAGACGGGAAGTTCTGAATTATTATTGCTATTTTAAAGGGACGCATACAATATTGACATCTCGGCAATCACTTATATATACAATACTACAGATGACAGCCGGAAGTTATTCAGTATTAGTGCGATTTGAAAGGGACGCATACAATATTGACATCTCGGCAATCACTTATATATAAAATACTACAGATGGAAGACGGGAAGTTCGGAATTATTATTGCGATTTTAAAGGGACGCATACAATATTGACATCCCGGCAATCACTTATATATACAATACTACAGATGACAGCCGGAAGTTATTCAGTATTAGTGCGATTTGAAAGGGACGCATACAATATTGACATCTCGGCAATCACTTATATATAAAATACTACAGATGGCAGACGGGAAGTTCTGAATTATTATTGCGATTTTAAAGGGACGCATACAATATTGACTGCTCGGCAATCACACATATATATATACAATACTACAGATGGCAGATGTTAATTTATCGTTTACAAACAATATTGCAGCAACATTGATCGATCACATTCGATGCACATTATACACAACTATGCACTTTCATTCATATTAGCCTGGACGTGTGCTTGTTACTATAAGATCGCGTTTAAGAAATATTGATTACGCATATGATCAAACATTACAAACATGCACTGTATGTGTGATATTTGACACTTTCACATTGAGATTCATTATTGGAAAACATTTCAGCAAACAACCAAAAAACGCCCACTGTGAAAGCATTCGCACCGCTCACATACAAACAGGTGAATACAATCAGCAATCATTACAAACTCACTACCATTGGACTAATCGTACTATAAATCCCCCAAACAACATGGCCAAAGCATCACTTGTGATCCACATCAGATCAAGTGCATACCTTGTTATGCTGTTTTGAAAGATGGATGACGATGACATGGTAGACGCTGCTGGTGCTGCTATTGGCGAACTAGCTGTTGGTCGAATCAGGCAGCCTCGGCGGCTCAGACTGAGACGAAGGGGTCATCTGGTTCGAGGTCCTCCTGTCTACAGGGTGATACCCACCTTGGAAAACATGAGCGACTTTGAGGTTTATGATAAGTATCGGCTCAATCGCGAACAGCTCATTGGCCTTTACGATCTTCTTAAACCTCATTTGGAGCCACGTATAAGAATAAGGACTGCTGTTCCCGCCATGAGTAAGATGCTAAGCTGTCTATACGTCCTGGCCTCCGGGAGTTTTCAATCCGGAGAATTGTACATGCATGGCCTGGCTCAAGGTACATTCTCTGTGGTGTTTGATAACTTTCTGGATGCCATGGTACGTATTAGTAAGCAATACATAGGATTCCCACAGAATGATGGTGATTGGAGGCACCTGAAGCGGGAATTCTTTGATATTGCTCAATTGCCCAATGTCTTGGGAGCCATTGATTGTACCCACATTGCGCTGCATGCTCCAATTGATGACTTGCCTTTCAGAAATCGCAAACATTTTCATAGCCTCAACGTGCAGTATGTTTGTGACGCACAGATGAGGATTATGCATGTGTGTGCGAATTTTGGAGGGGCTAGTCATGATGCCCGCATCCTCTCTCTGTTGTCCCTGTGGAGACCATTTGAGGAAAGACAAATGCCCCCTGGTTATCTCGTTGGTGAGTATTTGTGCACAACATGGTTAATTAGTTTGACAATTGCCATTGTATTTTTAAAATGTTAGCGTAATGTTCAGCTATAGGATGCAATTTAACCATTTATTTTTTTTCCCCCGCTAATGTCTACTTTTAGTTCAATGCAGATATGTAGCATGTCTTACCTTAAATGCTCAGATAGAGAATGCAATGTAACCATGTAGTTTGCATTTTACACAAGGTTTGGTTTAGGAGAAATATGCATATGTAGCATGTCTTAGTTGAAATGGCAAGATATTAGCTAATGCAATTTAACCATGTCATTGTCTCTTTCCGCTAATGTCTACTTTTAGTTCAATGCAGATATGTAGCATGTCTTACCTTAAATGCTCAGATAGAGAATGCAATGTAAACCATGTAGTTTGCATTTTACACAAGGTTTGGTTTAGGAGAAATATGCATATGTAGCATGTCTCAGCTGAAATGGTAAGATATTAGCGAATGCAATTTAACCATGTCATTGTCTCTTTCCGCTAATGTCTTTTAGTTCAATGCAGATATGTAGCATGTCTTACCTTAAATGCTCAGATAGAGAATGCAATGTAACCATGTAGTTTGCATTTTACACAAAGTTTGGTTTAGGAGAAATATGCATATGTAGCATTCTTAGCTGAAATGGGAAGATATTAGCGAATGCAATTTAACCATGTCATGTCTCTTTCCGCTAATGTCTTTTAGTTCAATGCAGATATGTAGCATGTCTTACCTTAAATGCTCAGATAGAGAATGCAATGTAACCATGTAGTTTGCATTTTACACAAGGTTTGGTTTAGGAGAAATATGCATATGTAGCATGTCTTAGCTGAAATGGGAAGATATTAGCAAATGAAATTTAACCATGTCATTGTCCTCTTTCCGCTAATGTCTTTTAGTTCAATGCAGATATGTAGCATGTCTTACCTTAAATGCTCAGATAGAGAATGCAATGTAACCATGTAGTTTGCATTTTTTACACAAGGTTTGGTTTAGGAGAAATATGCATATGTAGCATGTCTTAGCTGAAATGGGAAGATATTAGAGAATGCAATTTAACCATGTCATTGTCTCTTTCCGCTAATGTCTTTTAGTTCAATGCAGATATGTAGCATGTCTTACCTTAAATGCTCAGATAGAGAATGCAATGTAACCATGTAGTTTGCATTTTACACAAGGTTTGGTTTAGGAGAAATATGCATATGTAGCGTGTCTTAGCTGAAATGGGAAGATATTAGCTAATGCAATTTAACCATGTCATTGTCTCTTTCCGCTAATGTCTTTTAGTTCAATGCAGATATGTAGCATGTCTTACCTTAAATGCTCGGATAGAGAATGCAATGTAACCATGTAGTTTGCATTTTACACAAGGTTTGATTTAGGAGAAATACGCATATGTAGCATGTCTTAGATGAAATGGGAAGATAGAGAATAATATTAAACTAGATTTTTTTTTTTAAATAAACATTTGTTAGTGGATTATCGTGTACAAAATTTTTTATTGGACTCCAAATACTATTTTGAGGATTCTGTTTAAATTATGTTCTGTTCATAATTTATAGGTGATTCTGGGTACATGAGCCGGCCTTGGCTCATTACCTCCTTGCGTAGCCCACTGATGTTGTCTGAGGAGCGCTACAATAGGGCCTCATAAGGAGAACCAGGGCGGTGGGTTGAACGGATGTTCGGGCTCCTGAAGATGAGGTTCAGGTGCCTGGACAGGTCAGGAGGAGCCCTCCAGTACAACCCAAAGAAGGTGGCTAAGATCGTTGTAGCCTGTAGCGTCCTGCATAATATTGCACAGCGGGGCTGGGATGCTGCAGGGCGTCCGGGTGCACCGAAACCTCCTCCAAGATGAAGGAGGGATGATCCTGTTCTAGAGGGGCCATTCCGGGGACGAGGGGCTCAGTGTCAGAGCAGACATTATCAACCGCCACTTTAGACCGGTAAATAATAGAAGTTAGACTGGAGTATTGTCCATAGATGTGAACTCTAGGGAAATGACAAGTAGAGAATTGTGCAAAACATGTTAGGATTGTTCATCAAATGCTAAAAATGTGTTTCATTTATTAATATAGGTGATGCTCTGGGCATTGGGTCCTGTAGCGAGTCTTTCCCACCTGGTTTTTAAAGAGGACATCAGATGGTAAGTATAAATGTATGGACCTGTTGCTGGCGTGAATTGTACACAAATACATCCTATGGCATACATTTTCTAAAACTAGTATTTAGTTTACACATTACTTAAAATGTAAATACTCAGAAAGGGATCCTCTAGCATAACTACTCCTCTAGCATGACTATGGTTCAATGTCACACATTAGAGGTTCGTCCTGCTCAATATGACTTATCTTCACACTTGATAGAACATAACACAAGATGCTACACACGCTTAGTAAGCTAGTGACAGAAATTTATTCTGAAATGGGGGGTGGGAGAGGGTTACAGAACTGATTCACACACTTGTAGTCATTTTTATTAAACTTTTTCTGCCATTAGGGAGCTGACTTAATCTAAAGACTGAAAGGGAAGAATTAGAAGCCTGACAGTGAAGATTGCCCAGACTGACAGTGGAAAAAGCGAAGATTGAAATTGAAGTATACCAATGGGATCATGTCTGGCATTATCTTTCCAATCTGCTGACCTTGAAAACCATACAAGACATGTTCACATGGTAAGTGCCAACTATTTGATTAGAATAAGGCTGTGGAGGCATCCTATTGGAGACACTTAGATTATTTTCTAATTTTTAGATGGTATTTCACAGTCCTCTATTTTGGAAATGATGGAATAACACACCTATTGAATGATCAACTGTTTACCCCTGAATTGACTTTTCAAAGACCATGCATTATCCAGGTTGGTGTACCAATGCATGCTAGTTAAGAATCACAGGAAGAATGTTGAATATTAGTAGCTTCATACATTAGTCAATTTAGTTCATAATTAGATATTTAGGGATCACAATCAGGACACTTAGATGATTTTACTTTTTTAGATGGTATTTCACAGTCCTCTATTTTATGAACTGATGAATAAGATACCTATTGAAGATCAACTGTTTACCCCTGAATTGACTTTCAAAGACCATGCATTATCCAGGTTGGTGTACCAATGCATGCTAGTTAAGAATCACAGGAAGAATGTTGAATATTAGTAAGCTTACATACATTAGTCATAATTTAGTTCATAATTAGATATTTAGGGATCACAATCAGACACTTAGAGATTTTACTTTTTTAGATGGTATTTCACAGTCCTCTATTTTATGAACTGATGAATAAGACACCTATTGAAGATCAACTGTTTACCCCTGAATTGACTTTCAAAGACCATGCATATCCAGGTTGGTGTACCAATGCATGCTAGTTAAGAATCCACAGGAAGAATGTTGAATATTGGTAGCTTACATACATTAGTCCATACTTATTTCATAATTAGATATTTAGGGATCACAATCAGAAAAAGGAATACATATTATAGTTGGATATAGAGGTATTTGAATGGGACATGAAATATTACATTTATGTTCAGCATACATTATATATTATTGAAATGTGATATACATTATTATGTAGAATTAGAAATTCAGATATTTAAATTTATTTTTTTATTACACAATAGAATGGTGTATGTTTTTTTTTTTTTTAATTTAATTAATACATATCATTGATAAAATGTTGAACAAAGTTAGAGCATAGACACAAGATGATTGTAAATGTATTTTATGAATATTTGACAACGTGTGTATTAACTTTGTTAAAAATTTTTTTGTTTTATTTCAGATTGTCATCTGATGACTTTCAGGAATATTTTTTTGTTTTTGTTTCAGAAACTTTTAATTTTTTAAATGGTAATAATAAACATTTTAGTATTAAATACACTCTTTTGAACAGATTATAATAAATATCCAGATAATCTGTCAATAAAAAACAATTTGACTCCCATGACTGGTAGTTGGGCTATTTGACAAGCACATGCATAAGATCAAATATTGCATTAAATTTTAGAAAATCCACTGATTCAGAGAATATTACATTAAACTATCTTTTTTTAAATTAATTGGGGAGTGAGATCCATCAATGCTTTTCTTTTGAAATTCTTAGATGTTAAAAATAATTTCGGATATGTAGTCAAAATTTGACATAAATTATTTGTTTTTCACTTTTAAGAAGGGGAAGTGGTTCAATTACATTAAAGTGACAGTGTTGTTGAATGTAAAATTAATTTTATAAGATCTTGTATCTTCCTTAGGTATCTCAAAACATTATTTTCTAAATTCTTTTAATTTTTACATTTATAAATGTTTAGGTCATTTAACTTGATATTTTTCACAAGCTAGTTATTGGATGCCAGGTTAATCAATTTAATTTTCTAGTGGAGTCATTTAACTATAGTTATTAATATTATGTAGTTTTTAAAATCTTACCTCTTGGGTTAGACATCACATATCTATATATAATTTTCATTCCCCTTTAGTTTATTTTGACAATGTTAAATTAACATTCCAAATGTTTTGGTCCTTAAAGGGACATTCACAAAGTATATTGTGTATTGATTTTTCAATAATTCATAAAAGAATTTAAACATATTTAGAAAGTACTATAGAATTACATTCAGTCTTTAAATATACTTTTAAAAAGATACATCAATGCACATATCTTAGTCAATTACATAAGGCATCTATGTGCAACCAACAATCAGCATCAAAATAGCCTATGTAGATATGTATTTAATCCAAGAATATATAATTACAATCTAATGATTGAATACCAAAACATATTAAGTTGTTCAAATATTATAATCTTATCCAAAATGCATACATAACATATAGCTTAATGTCCCTCTAAGCTGAAGACTCCGAAATACCTCCTTTACAATATATATTTCAGTCAGTGTGTAAAAACAATCCAGAAGTTAATCTAAATTTGCTTTACTCATATGTTATACTAATTTAGCAAAAGGAAGGTGCTTAGGTTCTGATTTTTCAAGCATTATTGTGAAATGTTTATTTAAAGGGACATGAACTCAAATATACTTAAAGGGAGACAGTTAAAAAATTAATGATTTATACATTCTGAATGAGTATTCTATTTTAAGCAACTTTAAAAATTGTCTCATATTATGAATGCTCCTTGTGATGTTGCTATCATTACTTTAAAAATAAGGCATTAAACAGATAATTTATTTGCTTCAGTACTCTGGACAGAACTTGGTTTTTTTAGTTGGATTAATTTATCCAACAATCATCAAGGACAACCCAGGTTTTGGGAAACAATTGTCCGTAATCTAAAATATCATTATTGATTTGCAAAGAAAGATAACAAGATAATTCTTAACATTTGAGAATCGGATTAAATTATAAAGTTGTTTAACATTTCATGCTCAATCTGAATCACGAACGCTAAATTTGTTTGGACAGTGTCCCTTTAAGAGATTTAAAAGAGTGTATTTACTTCTCTTCTTATCTTGACATACTTTGCTTGAAAAGCATATCGAGATAGGCTCAGTAGATGAAGATTGGTGGATGCACAGAGATGCCTTATGTGATTGGCTCAACCATGTGCATTTAAATTTCTTCTGTTGGGGATATCTAAATACTAAGATAAATTGAGTTACATTTTAAAGTCTAAACAATTTTCTATCTCTACAGATCATTTGATACAATTGTTTGTTTGTAATGTCTATTTAAAAATAAAGACGCCATTGCACAATAACATATATGAGCACTTCAGACAAATACAAGCTCGAGGTTTATTTACTAATAACAAACAAACCTGTAGTTTAACATTTATAAACAGATTATCCAAGTTACTGACATTATAACCTGAATTTGAACATTCATAAATATTGCGTGGGAAACGCATCTTGAAACACCAGATTAGCATCTTTAAACATTAGAGTCTAATGTCACGCAATAGCACACAATCAATGTGCATTATAAATACATTTAATAGAGCAATATCAATACTTCACAATAAGTCAAGAAATGGATTTTATGAACAATAAAGACATACAATATTAAATGTGTATTTGTATTAAAGAAACAGACCGTTATTAAACCGAGAAATGTCTACAACATTTAATAATGGTAGCATGAATAAGGTAGCAATACCGAAACGTTGGTGTTAATGTTGTGTTGTGCCCAATAAACACATTTTTTGCTGCTACTCTCTTTGGATTTCTTTGGATTGATGCTTCAGAGACTGGAGTGGGTCTCTTGAGTAGCTGGCAAAGGGACCGTTGTGTGCTGAGTCATTGACTTTGAATTTTACATTTAATAATGTGACAGTATTAGATTTTAAAGAGAATTTAATCATTAATATTTAACGGATCACGGATATTAAATCTGCGTCACACATATCCGCATGACAGGCCCATGAGTTACAAATAAGTCTACATGAAAAATGAAGTTACAGCACCACCAGGAGGTATGTGTATGGAAGTTGCTAAGATATTAAACATTAAGGAACAGCCAATCAGAGTTCATCACACAAACACAACTTGAGTCAGGATGGTCTCACAGACATTATAACAATATTTCAAACTTTTATCCAATCAGATGTACAGATAACTTGTCCCTGGTGCATCTCATGTTTACTTAACCTTTAAAAGTCCATTAAACGTTGCCATCTTTGTCAGTTCTCTATGCCTGCAGGCAATATATATTATTATTATTATAATACAACCCAGCAGGCATGAAACCTCCCAGGTTCACCAAGAAGGAGAGCGCTGCACTGGTCCACGCCGTCAAGGACTTTTATCCCCAGCTGTTTGGGAACAAGAGGAGGTTGGACAGATGCGCCATGTTAAGAAGGCCCTCTGGGAGTCTATCACCAATGCGTTTAATTGGTATTGTGTGACGTCCAGAGGAGCCAGGATCAAATCATGAGGAGATTCGGAGATATGAGGTTGCGCTTAACAAAAAGTCAACCTCATAAGGGACTGGGTACAAGCCCATAAAAGAGGGGGCCAAAGAAAGGCCCCGCGGAAACTATACCTACTCCCCTTATGAGGTGACTTTATGCGAGCTCCTCAATCTCCGGGTCCCCCAAAAGATTTAGATCCTCGCCATCCTCGGCCTTCCTCTTCTTCCCTCCCAGCTGCGGGATCTGAAAGTCCTGACGCAGGGGGCCAGGCAGTGCCTTCTCCGTCCGTGTGGCCTGGGAGGAGATGATGGAGAATCTGAACCAGGTAACTATCCAACTTCATACAGGGAGTGCAGAATTATTAGGCAAGTTGTATTTTTGAGGATTCATTTTATTATTGAACAACAACCATGTTCTCAATGAAACCCAAAAAACTCATTAATATCAAAGCTGAATAGTTTTGGAAGTAGTTTTTTAGTTTGTTTTTAGTTATAGCTATTTCTAGGGGGATATCTGTGTGTGCAGGTGACTATTACTGCGCATAATTATTAGGCAACTTAACAAAAAACAAATATATACCCATTTCAATTATTTATTTTTACCAGTGAAACCAATAAACATTCTCAACATTCACAAATATACATTTCTGACATTCAAAAACAAAACAAAAACAAATCAGTGACCAATATAGCCACCCTTTCTTTGCAAGGACACTCAAAAGCCTGCCATCCATGGATTCTGTCAGTGTTTTGATCTGTTCACCATCAACATTGCGTGCAGCAGCAACCACAGCTCCCAGACATTGTTCAGAGAGGTGTACTGTTTTCCCTCCTTGTAAATCTCACAATTTGATGATGGACCACAGGTTCTCAAATGGGGTTCAGATCAGGTGAACAAGGAGGCCATGTCATTAGATTTTCTTCTTTTATACCCCTTTCTTGCCAGCCACGCTGTGGAAGTACTTGGACGCGTGTGATGGAGCATTGTCCTGCATGAAAATCATGTTTTTCTTGAAGGATGCTGACTTCTTCCTGTACCACTGCTTGAAGAAGGTGTCTTCCAGAAAACTGGCAGTAGGACTGGGAGTGAGCTTGACTCCATCCTCAACCCGAAAAGGCCCCACAAGTCATCTTTGATGTACCAGCCCAAAACCAGTACTCCACCTCCACCTTGTGGCGTCTGAGTCGGACTGGAGCTCTCTGCCCCTTTACCAATCCAGCCACGGGCCCATCCATCTGGCCCATCAAGACCTCACTCTCATTTCATCAGTCCATAAAACCTTAGAAAAATCAGTCTTGAGATATTTCTTGGCCCCAGTCTTGACGTTTCAGCTTGTGTGTCGTGTTCAGTGGTGGTCGTCTTTCAGCCTTTCTTACCTTGGCCATGTCTCTGAGTATTGCACACCTTGTGCTTTTGGGCACTCCAGTGATGTTGCAGCTCTGAAATATGGCCAAACTGATGGCCAAGTGGCATCTTGGCAGCTGCACGCTTGACTTTTCTCAGTTCATGGGCAGTTATTTTGCGCCTTGGTTTTTCCACACGCTTCTTGCGACCCTGTTGACTATTTTGAAATGAAACGCTTGATCTGTTCGATGATCACGCTTCAGAAGCTTTGCAATTTTAAGAGTGCTGCATCCCTCTGCAAGATATCTCACTATTTTTGACTTTTCTGAGCCCTGTCAAGTCCTTCTTTTGACCCAGTTTGCCAAGGAAAGGAAGTTGCCTAATCATTAATGCACACCTGATATAGGGTGTTGATGTCATTAGACCACACCCCTTCTCATTACAGAGATGCACATCACCTAATATGCTTTATTGGTAGTAGGCTTTCGAGCCTATTACAGCTTGGAGTAAGACAACATGCATAAAGAGGATGATGTGGTCAAAATACTTGTTTTCCTAATAATTCTGCACTCCAATGTTAATATCTTATATTTGTTTGTTTTTTTAAAAATGTGTATATAGTCAGATATAAACCTATACATATCTCACAACATACACTACATATGATGTTTGATATCTGATTTTAGATTAGTGACACATGAAATAGGAATGATGTTTCTTGCGCTCTACAGAATATGCGTCACAGAGCGAAAATGGAATTGCGCATACTAGTTAACATGGGTTAGCTGTAAGTGGCATTGCTTTATACATGTTGGTCAAATGACGGATGCGTAATCCTGCTTGGAATCATTGCGCAAATGATCACGAAATGGAAATTGCGCATACACGTTAACATGGGTTTGCTGTAAGTGGCATTTCTTTATACATGTTGGTCAAATGACGGATGCATAATTCCGCTTGGAAATCATTGCGCAATGATCGCGAAAATGGATTGCGCTCATACACGTTAACATGGGTTTGCTGTAAGTGGCATTGCTTTATACATGTTGGTCAAATGACGGATGCGTAATTCCGCTTGGAATCATTGCGCAATGATCGCGAAAATGGAAATGCGCATACACGTTCACATGGGTTTGCTGCAAGTGGCATTGCTTTACACATGTTGGTCAAAATGAAATGTGAAATTATTATATATGTGAAGAAACAGTATTATTATTTTCCATATTATACATAATAAAAAAAAGAAGAATCCAAATAAATTATAACATATGCCCATCAATTGATGAGAATGAAAATAACACAAAAAAATAATTTAAGCTACACTAAACAACACAACCTGATTGAAATTAAGAGTACAGGATATATTTATCATGAATAGAATTGAGGAAACAATTAACTCATGGGACTACCAAAGGATTAATAGTTTTTAATTGATTTGCTAATAATGTAAGATTTTAAACATGGCATGATTTGTATTAATGATATCCAATCCTCATTTAATATATTACAGATCTGGTGTTGGGTGCTGGATCCTCAAGGCAGGGCTTGTCACAGTATGGTATGTCTCATTTTAATTGACATTTGTCTTAGAAACATGGACAGAACATCTACATACTAAATCACCATTGTTCAATATTTATATGTATCTTCAAAATGGATTTTAAAACTTTTTGCAAATAAGAATAAATAAAACCAAAAAATAGGATACATTGTTAAGACTACTTTGATTTTGTTTGGAATTTATGATATCCCCATCTATTCTGGATGTCTTAATTTTAATGTAAGATTCTTTGAATGTCCAATTTATATTCTTCCCTTGTGTACTTTGCTTAATCTTATTTGTATACATTTTTAAAAAATACACACAATTTTGCATATGTTTAGATTCTTAAAAATATAGATTCCATTTTTGAAATTGATCACGTCATTTAAGGGACATGCCAACTAAATTTTACATAGAATTATTTTTAAACGTGATTTTATTGTTTTGTTTAAAACATTTTATGAGCTACATTGGTTCAGTCTATTGTTTTAGTTCTTAAAAAAATAATGGATTTTGGTTTAGGTTAAACAATGCATTACTGGTATTATCCGGCTGTTTTTCTATGCATAAATTGGCATATTTACAAAAGTTAAAATCATGTGTTCAGATAACAGTAGTACTCAATCCCATTCATTACATCAACATATGGAGTAGAGAATTCATTAACACCAACATTGTCAAATCAATATAATTTTATATTTAAAGGGATACTGAGCTAAAATTATTCATGTTGTCATTCAGATAGAGCATGCAATATTAATCAACATTTAAATATAATACTATAATCATATGTGAAATATTCTATTGCTAAATGTATTTTAAAATCAAGAATGTACGTTTATCTGTATCTCAATTTTGGTTGACCAACCTGGGTTTTGATTGTATGATTGGTGGATACTTCAACAAACAATAATTATTGAATCCAATATTGCTTATCTGCCTTTAAGATTAAAATGTAGCAACATTCAAATTATAATAGGAGTCAATGTTAAATCATTTGGAACAGTTTGAACAGTGAAATCAATGATTGAAATAAAATCATGTCAGATGTCCCTTTAATAAACAATAGATTCATTCATCTTTACATTCTTTGGATTAGACAATATTGATATATAATTCACATATTCACTGTTGGAGTTACTTTATAGATATCAGCATACTCTAACAGCACCATGTATTACATTATTTGTACTAATCAATTTGGTTTTGTATTGTGATAAATATGTGTTGTGTCCTAAACAAGATTACTGTACATTGCAGAAATGGCTCGATGTGCCACATGTCTTTGTTTATATTTGTCAACAGCTGTTATTCAAAATGTGGTTTGGTGTGTATTCTTTTAGAACATTGATCAATGGGTATATTTAGATATGCAATAGCATTGTATGAGATGAGTTTGATGTCTAAATATAGTCAGAAATTAAGCATATGTTCAATACATCATTTTTAACAGAATCCCCTTGATTCAATCAAGCATTTTTTTGTTTAATGACTGCTCTATTCTGCATATCTTTCAAGTTGATTATTCTTAAATTCGCTTACAGATGTGATTTAGTGCTATCCCCAAATGTGTTCACTAATCATATATCTAATCATTCATAGAGAGAGTTGGTGTGGGGAGCACAGAGGAATCCCAGCACTGACACAGAGCCGCATTTGCGGGTCTCCTGGTAAGTCCATTGACTCATTTATATGTCATTGAAGGTGTATTGGTAATCAATATTATGAGCATGATTCTGATGAAGCATAACATTTGAAACAAACATATAATTTACTCTCTGATTATATATTAATTTTATTGAATATTGAAAGATAATAATTAAAACTTTCTTAGGTCTACACCTTTGTTATTCAGAAGATGTATAGCATATGTTTGTTTCCATGTTCATTTTTGACAACAGTCATCAAGTGATACACACATGAGATATCTTAAATGTTCTATGTACTATGCTTTTATGATTTTAAAATTAATACAAACAATACATCGAAAATCTGAATCATTGAGAATAACAAATCTAATGTCATTTGTATGCTCCATCAAAATGATGTAAATCATAACTTTGGGTGTGTATATCTTTAATGCAACATTGATGTGTGTCTTTGATCAACAGTAACATATGTTATAATATCTGATCTTAACGTGTACACAACATGTTATGTTTTACAGAGATTGATTTAACATGTGTGACGGAGGAGGAAGAGGCTGCCTTGGAGTCTGATGGTATGTGAAATATATCTATCATGTTTCCAACATGTTGCTTTATTGGAAATCATTTTATTGAAGACATTCAAAGTCTACAGCTTTTGCACTTTAAAAAGGAATATTATTTGCCTGTTCAAATACACTACTGCCCCCTTTCTATATCAGGCAGCATGAAAATATGCTTGGATGTTTTTTTTTTATTTTAAATTTATAATTCATGCCATCATTATGTCACATGCATATTCCAGGCCAAAACACAATAATAATGTTATAATTGTACAGACAGTCATTGATATTCATCTGAGTGCCTATATGCATACCATATCCTCATTTCATAATTGTTTAGAAATTCAAACACACTTCTAAGTATATTGAAAACATAATCAATTTGAAATGCGTTGATTTGATTTCATGATGTATGAGATGTTAATATATTTGGATTATTTTTTTCAGATGGATCATCCACCTCTGGTCATCTGGTTTCCGCCCCTGCCCAGTCCCCTGCCCAGTCACAGACCCCTGCCCAGGCCCAGACCCCGACCACTGCCCAGGCCCAGACCCCTGCCCAGGCACAGACTCCTGCCCAGGCCCAGACCCCTGCCCAGGCCCAGACCCCTGCCGGCCCTACCCATTTGTCATTTCCTGTCCCTCCCAAAAAACGCCCCTTCCCTGTCCCTCCCAAAACACGCCCCTTCACCCCCCTTCGCCGCTCTCCCCATATTATGGCCCGTACAGCTGCCCAGACCCCAACTCACCACTCCCCAGCTGTACGGCCTACCCCGGAGCAGCAGCTCATCCCTCCCCAACCCAATCCCATCCCTCACCAACCCAATCCCATCCCTCCCCCCTGTCTCAACCTTCATTGTCCTGGGTGTCGGATTGTCCTTCCCAGGCACAGCTGTAAGTATCATTCAAAATCCACATTATAAGATACTTAAAGGTACACTGAAGGCAAATTGTTTCTATTGTGATTCAAATAGAGCATGCAATGTTAATCACATTTATAATTTACTACTCTTATGAATTATTCTTCATTCTCTTGCTATCTTTATTGAAACAAAGAAATGCCTAGAATTAATTTTAAATAGAAAATAATTGTGGACATCATTTCTTTATTGTTGGATGAATGTATCCATCAACCAGCAGGGACAACCAAAGTTGATAAACAAATATGGCCTGCCCTATAAACCTACATTCTTGCATTCAAAATCTAGCTAGAGAATTCTAACATTTAAAGAATATGTGTAATTTTTTCATATTTGTAATGTCATGCTCTATCTGAATCAGTCAATTAAATATTTAGGTTCAGTGTCCCTTTAATTTGATATCACTACATATACCAATCACCACTACTTGGATCCAACAATTTATGTACAAATGTTGATACATTATCTCTTGTCTAACCCAGTGGGAATGTAATTTCTTCAGGTTGCTATGTTTACACAGCTTGTCCTCAACGCCAAAATGTTTAAGGATAGGTGTGCCTACCACAGTATAATTAAATTATTTAAATTGCTAATGTAAGTACAATGTAAATCCTTTAACAAGATTTGATACACTCAAGCTGTATAAGTGGATCATCGAAAACCAATTAAAGGGGACAACATGTTTGAGTAAACTGTCCCTTTAATGATTTCGGTCTGTCTGAATAACATATTTAATGTGTAAAGAATCAATTTAAACAAATTGATGTAAAGAATGATTTGTCTTTATGATGACAATGTATCTTTGCTTATTTTTTCGTCTATTGTGTAATTATCCTTAATATTTGATTTATTCTTTATTTTAGGCTGTGACTCAGCATGGCTCATGCTAGAAGGTATAGCACGAGTAGAGCAGGCTGTGTTGAGGAACGCAGCTGTCCTGAGAGGGATGAACGACACCATGCAGGCCCAGCTCCGGGTTCAGGATTTGACTCTGCGGCAGATCATGCTATTAAATTCAAGGCCTGAATCTGGAGCTGGACATGCACAGGACGATGAAGAGGATGACCAGTAATTGGAGGATCTGGAGATGCTCCAAGGGCGCAGATAAGAATCCTCCGTCCACATGTTGATGTTTTTGTTATTGTTGCCATTTGGCCTTTTTTTAAGTTTATTGTTGTGCCTGTTGCACTCTTTTACCTTGTCATATGGCTCCAATGGGGCTATGCTGGCCCTTGGCAACTCTCTTCATGGACTGTGATGCACTCTGTTACCTTGTCATATGTCTCCAATGGGGCTATGCTGGCCCTTGGCAACTCTCTTCATGGACTGTGATGCACTCTGTTACCTTGTCATATGTCTCCAATGGGGCTATGCTGGCCCTTGGCAACTCTCTTCATGGACTGTGATGCACTCTGTTACCTTGTCATATGTCTCCAATGGGGCTATGCTGGCCCTTGGCAACTCTCTTCATGGACTGTGATGCACTCTGTTACCTTGTCATATATCTACAATGGGGCTATGCTGGCCCTTGGCAACTCTCTTCATGGACTGTGATGCACTCTGTTACCTTGTCATATGTCTCCAATGGGGCTATGCTGGCCCTTGGCAACTCTCTTCATGGACTGTGATGCACTCTGTTACCTTGTCATATGTCTCCAATGGGGCTATGCTGGCCCTTGGCAACTCTCTTCATGGACTGTGATGCACTCTGTTACCTTGTCATATGGCTCAAATATTCCTTATTTTTACAAGATTATTTATAAACGTTGTTGATGTTTTCTTACATACTAATAAAAGACATGTCATTGCACGATTCTTTGTCCTTATTATTCATTTTATTGATTGAAAGCTCTAGTTTATCTGGTTGATCCTTAAAGGGACCTACCAAAAATAATGGATTTTCAAGAATCATATATGTAATACAATTGTAAATGACTTTAAGATTAACATCTCCAATGTAATTTTATTATTTGTCTTTATATATTTTTCTCAAAGCTTTATCATTGCATGATTATGATTAGCATAGTAATTCTTTTATATATGTATATATAGATTGTTATTTGTGTATATATGTATATTTCAATTTTCACATCCATGTGTGTATTTAGAAACTCTGCATGAATTGATGCACCTTTAACAAATGATCTGAGGACTGACACAATGATATAATCCATGTAAAGTGTTCATTTTATTGAAATAGTATTGTCTCTGTGTATCCTCTTTTTTTTAAAAAAAATCATGTCCCTTTAAGTGATGGTGAGCACAATTGTTAATGAATGTATTTCCATTTCTAAAGTGTTTTTGTCCTTTTTACATGAACAAGGAGATATAATCTTATTAATAAACAATCTTATTGTAATGTTGACAGCACATGTATTTCATTTTCAATTCTATCTTATTGTAAAAGTGTAACCAAATAAATCTCTGTGTGTAATGCGCATATTTTAGATGATGAATATTTTTTACCAAATATGTTAACAAAATACTTCTACTCCCATATATGTCTATAGGTAGGCTGACCATATTTCAACTTTAATAAATGACACGTTTAATCAATACATGTGTCATTATTGTTATTCCAAAACAATCTAAACATATCTTAAAACATCAATGGCATATGTATTTCTCATGTGTATCTTTTAAATGTTAAAGATATACACCATAGCTATAGTTCAAGGGACAGTCAAGTCCGAAAAGATGATTCATGATTTCGTGACATTCCTAGATAGCAATCTAGACACATACTAGTTCCTAAAATATAAATACGTTTCTTAGTGATATGCCAAGCTGTCAACTGAGTCCTTGTATTGGCTGCGGTTTTTCAGCGATCTCGGATGCGCCATGTTGCTTAAGACGTCACCTGCCAGGCTGTCCAATGATTCCTTGTATTGACTGACGTTCTTACGTGATCAAGAATGTGCCTTTTATTGGATAGCGTTTTGACGCGATCAAGGATGCGCCTTTTTTTTTTTTTGGGCGTTCTTACGTGATCAAGAATGTGCCTTTTATTGGATGGCGTTCTTACGTGATCAAGGAAGCGCCATGTTAATTAAGACGTCACATGCAAAGGTAAAAAAACGTCTGATTGGATTACGTAGTCCCGCAATATTTGTTTGTGCACGTTAAACACATTTGTGAATGAAGCCAATTTTAAAACCTTGCGAATATGGATTTTTTGCATCATGTTACATTGTTGACCCGTAGCTGATAAAGACCACCACATTCTCTTTTGCTGGATGTCTGGTTTAATAAACGAACGAAAGCAAAATGTTTTCATGCATATGATATTTCGAGGCAAGTGCAAATCTCTATAGTCCATGTTGTTTAATATGTTTGTCAACAATATGTTCCTTTTTCTGAAAAATGACTGTTGTGTTTAATGTTAAAGATATCTAATTAATAAATATGCGCTATTGTGTTAGAATAAAGTAATCAATATGCATTTATCTTTATCATATGCTAAATATATGATGCCGACTTCTTCTAAATGTAATTTTGTCGTATATTTTATTAAAGGTTCATTAGACACTCACATTATAAATCAAATTTTTTAATTTGTTCTCTAGTTAGATAGTCCATTGTTTAACAAATACACGTTTCATTTTGCTTCTGTTCAAATAAAATGTAAGTAATTTTCAGACTCCTCGCCAAGCCTCTAAGTTTCATGTGAGTACCATCTCCAGCTTTCTCCTGTTTTGTGTATGATGGTGTATTGTCTTGTTTTACGGTTGTAATGGGGGTTCATCTATATTTTCAATAGAGCTAACCCGATTTTCTTTGAAAGTGTTTAAAGCTTTGTAATATTGATATCAGTATATGTTAATCTTGTTGTTTCTAGTAGTGTCTATTACATACAGTTCTGTTAAAAATATAGTATACTGTCCCTTTAATGCAAATGTTGATTTTTGTATCATGTATGAGTTCCACATTGGTTAATCTCCAAATATATTATTGTTAGCATATTTTCACCCCCCACTCCTAAAAGGACTTTAAACCATATTCATTGTTAAAACAAATGTCTTTATAAAAATAAATTAACACAATAATGTCTCTTTAAGAAAATAGACTTTATTTAACACGTCAATATAAATCTGATTTCAATATTTATTGTTTGAACAAGTACATGTAGATATACCAACAATCTTCAACTATATGTTAGCATATGTAATTTTGTTAAAGGGACAGTTTAGAAAACAAATAATGTTTTGCATTATTCTAAAAGTCAATGTTGTAATATCAATGATATCAAATGTTTCTCACCAATTAATCATTTGTCTGTGTTTATTTTAATTTGCTAGCTAAACCTATGAGGTTCGTGTGCTCATTTCTTCGAGCTTGAAGAGTGCATGTAATCATTATACAATTTGACCTCTAGAGGGCATTTGGATAGCATTTGTATATGTAAAACCTTGTGCTCATACAGCATATTATTTACCATGTATTGATCATTGATATCTAAAATGTTGTTATGTCAGAACAACAAATAAGTGGTCATTTTTCATAGTCATAGATACAAGGGTAAGCACATAAGTCACACGTATTTCTCCATGTTTTGTTGTTTCCAACTTGATAATGCGTAATACAGTGTTTTCTTTGTAATCAATAATTTTCTGACTGTCCCTTTAAGCTGTGTTATTGGCATTCAAACAGTAATATGCCATCATGGATAATTGTAATGGTAATTTTGTTTGCGATTCGGGAAACAGTTTGGACATCACATCACAGAAACCAATCAATATCATGAACAAGGATAGGTATGTGATGATGTGGTTTTCACACACTTATAACCCACACTCTGCAAAAAATCTGCCTCCATGGACCCGGTCCCATAGAAGTAGATTATATACAGAGTGTGGTCCACAAGTGTATGAAAACCACATCATCACATACCTATCCATTACACATTAAATAAAAAAAACATTAAACATGAAAACAAATACTTACTTCCTCTTCCTTCCCCTCTTCCCACGGGGCTGAGGCTCTGGGAGGGGCAACTGCCGACTCTGACGAGTTCTCCTTGGAGATGTTGTGCGAAGAGTGGAAGGAAGAGTACTGGGACGACCAAGGTGAGGAGGAGAAGATGGCTGAGGAGGAGAAGATGGCTGAGGAGGAGAAGATGGCTGAGGAGGAGGAGATGGCTCGGCAGGAGGAGATGTCCTGGCAGGAGAAGATGGCCCGGCAGGAGAAGATGGCCCGGCAGGAGAAGATGGCCCGGCAGGAGAAGATGGCCCGGCAGGAGAAGATGGGCCGGCAGGAGAAGATGGCCCAGCAGCAGGAGGCCCAGCAGCAGGAGGCCCAGCAGCAGGAGGCAGACCAGGAGGCAGACCAGCATGCGCCTCCCAGAAAAAATTAAACATCTCTTGGTGTAGATTAATGATTCTGTTTTGCCCTTGTTCTATTCTATTAAGTATGTTTATTATTTGGTTTTGGCCTTCAATTATTTGGTTTTGTCCATCAAGAATTCGAGTTCGGCCTTCTATATTTTGTATCCGGGAGTTACGCATCTGGTCTATGTAGTCCAGTAGAACCCGCACCTCCGCTATTTCCTCTTGTTGTGCTTGGCGGGGTACCCGTGCACGGCGGGGTGCCCATGCACGGCGGTGTGCGGGTCCTTGAGGGGCCTCTGGTTCCACGGCCTCCTCTTCTGCTTCCGGGGCCTCTTCATCTGCTTCCGTGCCCTCTTCGTCACGGGGGGCCTCTTCCCTCCGAAGTGGAAATTCCTCCCTAGCACTCTCATCCCGGGGAGATGGAGGAGGCTGTATTTGTTGTGCTGCCTCCTCCCCAGACTCTGTATATTTAAAAAAAAAAAATGTATATATTAGCATATTTCCAAATGAAGCTTTAAATGACTTAGCTTACGATACAATTACAAATGCAGAATCATTAATCCACTTTGAAATCTAACAATCAATACGATTTCTGCATTTTCGAAACCGTGTTTGTGATATCTCTGGTCAATCTGAATGTTTTAGCGTTTGTTTTCAGTCTGTTTAAATGCACACTTAACCTATAGCCTAGATACTGATGTAACCGCAAAGTAATTGTGAATGCGTGTAAACAGCGTAATAGCATTAATCTGATCCTTAAAGGGACATGAAACCCAATGTTTTATCTTTCATGATTTAGAAGCATACATTTATAATCAACTTTCTAATGTACTTTTCTTATCTAATTAGCTTCATTCTCTGGATATTTTTTGCTGAAAAGCATATCTAAATATGCTTAGATGCTGATTGTTAGCTGAATATAGCTGCCTCCTGTGATTGGTTCACCGTGTGCATGGCTATTTCTTCATTAAAATATATCTCAAGAATGATTCAAATTAGGTAATATAAGTACATTTGAATGTTTTGTCAAATTGTATTCTCTACCTCAATCATTAAAGTAAAGGTTTGCGTATAGTGTCCCTTGAAATACATTCGTATGTGAATTTATTCTTCAATGAGCTTACCGTCAGATGAGAATGGCAGGTTCCCGGTGTCAATTCCTCGAATACCGACTAGATCCACCTCGGAGATGCTGGGCCGCAACATTTCCTCCCATCGGCAGTACTCGATTTGCAGGGCAGGGCCACCACCGGTTCCTGCGGAATGTTGGGCCTCCAGGCTTAACTTTTTCTTGAGATCCATCTTACAGTCCCGGTAGCGATGTTTTATAGAGTCCATATCTCTGTTCCGGCCACCCACTGCATTGACTGCATTCCTTATCTCATGCCAGAGCTTCCTCTTCTCAGTCGGGGTGGTCTTCTGGTGCTGCAGCCTCCTATACCTGGCCATATAGGCCTCTACGAGGGCCTCCTTCTCCTCCATCGAAAACCTCGCCTCCCTAGTCGCCTTGGCCTTCCCCTGTGATGATGCCCTCTGTTTCCCGGACTGTGAAGCCCTACTCTGTCCGCCACTGGGCCCAGCCACTTGTTCATCTTGAACCAAGTGGCTGGGTCCACCCACCGCTTCCACCCCCGCTTCCTGCCCCCCTTCCTGCCCTGTTCCTCTCCCCCTCCCTCTCCTCCCCCCTCTACCTCTCCCCTGCCTGCCCTCCATCTGTTCCCTAAACTAAACCCCAAATAATCTAACAAAAAGTGAGTGTGATGAAATGAAAGGGGGTCAAAATAAAGAACTAAAAAGACAAAAAAAAGTGCTGAAAGTGTGAGAGGGATCTAAAAAAACAAAGAGGGTAAGAAGTATTTAAATAAACCAAAAGAAGAAGAAGACTAAAAGGAGGATATGTAAACTAAATGTAACTAGGGGATGGGTATGGGATGGGTATGGGGTATGGGATAAGAGTAAATGGGATGAAAGGGAATGGGACTACAGGGAATGGGGTATGGAGTGTAGTATGAGGGGGTATGGGGTATGGAGTGTATGTAGTGTTATTGATAAGTGTATGTATGTATAGAATGTGTTTGCGTGTAAATGTGTTAAGTGTACAGAAAAATCACTCGCTCGCTAACTCACACTACTACTAATTCTCACTAACTCACACTACTACTAATTCTCACTAACTTACACTCCCACTAACTCTCAATAACTCACACTACCACTAACTCACGCTCCCACTAACTGACTCACACTACCACTAACTCTCACTAACAACTCCCACTACCAATAACTCACTCACGCTCCCACTCACTCACGATAACACTAACAACTGACTCTCTCACACTAACACTAACTCACTCACAATAATGCACAAACCTCCAATCTCCAAAGACCCACCAGCAACACAGTCAAAGAAGCCATGCTTGTGTGGTGCTTATATACCCTGTGTAAATGTTTAATGATGTACCAATTTCCGTTCTAAATTGTGTTCAGGTGTGCTTTATTAGCAATTAATATTAGTGCAATGTGTATTAGTTGTGTGAATTTGCGCATGCTCATTTGGAGTTAGTATTTGTGGAATGTGTAGAATGCGATGATGTCATAGTGCTCGTTTTCTCTAACATTGTCCAATAGTATTCTGTTTAAATGTGAATTTGCGATGGTGTGTTATTAGTGAAGTGTTGTATATGTATGTTTGTCCTAATATATAGTGATATTGAATGCGATTATTTTGCTAGTGTATGTATATATTTTTTATTCCTTGTTGTTATTTTGCAAATTTCCGCATCTTAAAGTATATGCGTATTCCCTGTATTAAATTTTATTAAAAATCCCCCCACTTGTGAATGTGTAATGCTTGTGTGCTTTGTTGAGTGATTGTTGTGACATTTGCGGCGTGTTATTGTTGTGCATGATGTGGTATGCGTCATATGACCGAGCTGTGCGTATTTCTTGCGAGATCAAGTGTTAGGTGAAAAAAGAGTTTTTTTTGCTTTTCCATTGATCTCTATGGGAGACTGTCTAACGTGGGCAGGATTCCGCGTGTGACATACACGCGTTAGGAGCATCGTTAGATGGTCTTTTTTGTACTCTAAATACTGGAGTCAAACAATGCCGTGCGTTAGACATAAACCACGCATAGCGTTAGCAGGCCATCTACCGCCAAACTCCAAATCTAGCCGATAGATTATGATCAGTCCTTAGATACTAATCGAAAATACCCTCTCAGAGAAAACAGAAGACCTCCTGAATACCTTAAAAACTATGAAAAATGTGTTTTCATGTAATGTATTATGCCATCATGCAACTCTTTTATGTGAAATATAGTTGGTCTTATTTCTAGATATTAAGCATAGTATATATATATATAGTTATATTTATGTTTAGTTTAATTGTTATGTTTCTAATCTAAAGTAAGGGAGAGATATGATGTCTGTTGTGATATAATATATAATGCCTTCTTCCTAGTTTGTGCTCTGACTTGTAAATGTATATAATTGTTGCAAAGAAGCAGGGGCGGGGGCAGTGTTGTTGGAGTGAGGAAGCAGGAAATAAAGTGTGTAGTTAGTTGCTGTATAAACAGTGACGTGCAGTGAGGTCAGAGGCAGGTGAGGCACTGGCTAGGATATGCCTTCATTCTTTAGATATTCTTTGTTGAAGAAATAGCAATGTACATGGGTGAGCCAATCACATGAGGTATCTATTGTGCAGCCACCTATCAGCAGCTACTGAGCATATTTAGATATGATTTTCATCAAAGGATATCAAGAGAATGAAGGAAAGTAGTAATAACGGGTGGGAGAGACAGGGAGAGAGAGATAGACAGAGAGACAGAGGGGGAGAGAGAGACAAAGAGACAGAGGAGAGAGAGAGAGACAAAGAGAGACAGAGGGTAGAGAGACAGACAAAGAGACCATGGGGGAGAATGAGACACATAAGGATAGAGACAGAGGGGGTTGGAGAGACAGGGAGAGAGAGATGGATAGAGAGAGAGAGAGAGACACAGAGGGGGAGAGAGAGAAGAGAGAGAGACACAGAGGGGGAGAGAGAAAGATACACAGAGGAGAGAGAGACAGAGGGGGAGGGAGAAAGGGAGAGACAGAGGGGGAGGGAGAAAGGGAGCTACAGAGGGGGAGGGAGAGAGAGAGAGACAGAGGAGAGAGAGATACAGAGGAGAGAGACAGAGGAGAGAGACAGAGGAGAGAGAGACAGAGGGGAGAGAGAGAGAGACAGATGGGGAGAGAGAGAGAGAGAGACAGAGGAGAGAGAGAGACAGAGGGGGGAGAGAGAGACAGAGAGGAGAGAGAGGGGGAGAGAGAGAGAGGGATAGGGATAGAGAGACAGAGGCGAGAGAGAGACAGGGGGGGAGAGATAGAGAGAGAGAAAGACAGAGGGGGGAGAGATAGAGAGACAGGGGGAGAGAGAGAGAGACAGGGAGAGAGAGAGAGAGAGAGACAGGGGGGAGAGAGAAGGGAGAGAGAGAGAGAGAGAGACAGGGGGAGAGAGAGAGGGACAGAGGGGAGAGAGGGGGAGAGGGAGAAAGAGAGGGACAGAGGGGAGAGAGAGAGAAGAGAGAGACAGAGGGGAGAGAGAGACAGAGGGGGAGAGAGAGAAAAAGAGACACAGAGGGGAGAGAGAGAGACAGACAGAGGGGAGAGAGAGAGAAAGAGGGGGAGGGAGAAAGGGAGAGAAGGAGGGGGAGGGAGAAAGGGAGAGACAGGGGGAGGGAGAAAGAGAGAGACAGAGGGAGAGAAAGAGAGAGAGACAGATGGGAGAAAGAGACAGAGGGGGATGGAGAAAGGGAGAGACAGAAGGGAGAGAGAGAGGGGAGAGAGAGAGAGAGACAGATGGGGGAGAGAGACAGAGGGGGGATGGAGAAAGGGAGAGACAGAAGGGAGAGAGAGAGAGGGGAGAGATAGAGAGAGAGAGGGGAGAGATAGAGAGAGAGAGGGGAGAGAGAGAGAGAGAGAGAGAGAGAGGGGGGGGGGGAGAGAGAGAGAGAGAGAGAGAGAGAGACAGAGGGGGAGGGATAAAGAGACAGAGGGGGAGGGATAGAGAGACAGAGGGGGAGAGAGAGACAGAGGAGATAGAGACGGGAGAGAGAGAGACAGATGAGAGAGAGAGAGAGAGAGACAGAGGGGGATGGAGAAAGGGAGAGACAGAAGGGAGAGAGAGAGGGGGGAGAGAGAGAGAGAGGGGGATGGAGAAAGGGAGAGACAGAAGGGAGAGAGAGAGAGAGAGAGAGAGAGAGGAGAGAGAGACAGAGGAGGAGGGATAGAGAGACAGAGGGGGAGAGAGAGATGCGGTGAGAGAGAGAGAGACAGAGGGGGAGGGATAGAGAGACAGAGGGGGAGGGATAGAGAGACAGAGGGGAAGGGATAGAGAGACAGAGTGGAGAGAGAGAGAAGAGAGAGGTAGAGGGAGAAAGAGAGACACAGAGGGGAGAGAGAGACAGACAGACAGAGGGGGAGAGAGAGAGAGACAGAGGGGAGAGAGAGAAGAGAGGGGGAGAGAGAGAGAGACAGAGGGGAGAGAGAGAAGAGAGAGGGGAGAGAGAGACAGGGGGGGAGAGAGAGACAGAGGGGGAGAGAGAGACAGAGGGGGAGAGAGAGAAAGAGAGAGACAGAGGGGAGAGAGAGAAGAGAGAGACAGTGGGGAGAGAGAGACAGAGGGGAGAGAGACAGAGGGGGGAGAGAGAGAAAGAGAGACACAGAGGGGAGAGAGAGACAGACAGAGGGGAGAGAGACAGAGGGGGAGGGAGAAAGGGAGAGACAGAGGGGGAGGGAGAAAGGGAGAGACAGAGGGGGAGGGAGAAAGGGAGAGACAGAGGAGGAGGGAGAAAGGGAGAGACAGAGGGGAGAGAGAGAGACAGAGGGGAGAGAGATAGACAGAGGGGAGAGAGAGAGACAGAGGGGAGAGAGAGAGACAGAGGGGAGAGAGACAGAGGGGAGAGAGAGAGACAGAGGGGAGAGAGAGAGACATGGGGGAGAGAGAGAGACATGGGGGGAGAGAGAGAGACATAGGGGAGAGAGAGAGACATAGGGGAGAGAGACAGAGGGGGAGAGAGAGAGAGAGACAGAGGGGAGAGAGAGGGGGGGAGAGAGAGCGAGACAGAGGGGGGAGAGAGAGAGAGACAGAGGGGAGAGAGAGATAGAGAGACAGAGGGGAGAGAGAGAGAGGGGGGGGAGAGAGAGAGAGAGGGGAGAGAGAGAGACAGACAGAGGGGAGAGAGAGAGAGACAGAGGGGAGAGAGAGAGACAGAGGGGAGAGAAACATACAGGGGGAGACATAGGGGAGGGGGGGAGAGACATAGGGGAGGGGGGAGAGACACAGGGGAGGGGGGGAGAGACACAGGGGAGGGGGGTGGGAGGGAGACCCAGGGGAGGGGGGTGGAGGGGAGACCCAGGGGAGGGGGGGTGGGGGGGAGACCCAGGGGAGGGGGGGGTGGGGGGGAGACACAGGGGAGGAGGGGTGGGGGAGACAGTGACACAGGGGATGAAATGGAGGTTCTGAAGTCAGCAGTGGTGTACCATTACCAAGCAAATTGAGCAGTGCACATACCTTTAATCTGCAGCTCTGCTAGACATGGTGAAACTGTTTGAGTCTGACTGAGCACTTCACACTATGGCACCGGGCAACACACACACAGGCAGCTTCTTTCCCTCTCAGCAGGAAATGACAGTTTGAAATCAGAGTGCTGTCCCAGGTTACCAAGGCAATGCTCTGATTTAAAACTGTCATGTACCAGTGGGGGGGCCGCGGGGGTCGAGGGGGGGCCGCGGGGGGGCCGCGGGGGGGCAAGGGGGGGCGAGGGGGTGGCCGCGGGGGGCGAGGGGAGGCCGCGGGGGGGGGGAGGGGGGGCCGCGGGGGGGGGGAGGGCTCGGTCGCAAGAAAAAAAAAAGTTGAAAAAAAAAGTTGAGAAAATAAAATTACACCAGCACCAGTACAGTACCATAGTGTAACTTACTCTCTCTAGATTGTCATTGTAGACCTGTAGGCTGCCTGGCTCACAAACAGGGCAATAAAATACTTTACTTACCGTTATCCAGGGCAGGTCCATCTCAGCACTGTCAGGCTCAGCACTCAGCTCTTCTGTCTCCGGTCTCTTCTCTCTTCTTGTCCTTGATTCCCGCCAGTCCTACTGGAGCAAGCCTCCAATAGCAGTGAGCTCTGAGCCTCTGACACCCACGTCACACTCAGGCAGCTGCTTAGAGAGCAGCCTCTAATAGGATCTGTATGGGCTGCAAAGAGACTTAAGTGCCACTGGGTGGCGCAGTCTCTAGCAGCACTTAGACATGGAGCAGTGAGCTGAGCTCTGACATCACACTCCGGCAGCTGCTTAGAGAGCAGCCTCTATAAGATACGGTATGGGCTGCAGACAGAGACTTAAGTGCCACTGGGTGGCACATTCTCTAGCTGGCGGGTGGCAGGCGGCAGAGGTGGGGGGGGGGAGGGGGGTACCTTGGTTACCTAAAAATTTTTTATATATAAAAATAAAAAATATATATATTTTTTATTTTTAACATTATAAATAAAGTGAGTGTAATTACACACATAGGACAGGGGAGGCGCTGCCTCCCCTGCCTCCTATGACAGCACGTCACTGTGTATAAATGGACTCTGTGTCAGATATATTTCTAAACCACCTGGATTTACAAACACTACACCATGTTGCCACTCTTCAGAGGAGAGTCAAAGAGAACAACAACTTGCAATTGTCCACCTTAAATAACTTTTCTCATGATTGGATGCACCTTTCTATGAAGTTCAAGGCTCAATGGGCTCACAAAACCAATTGTGTGTTCCAATTAATCAGTGCTAGGAAGTTACAAGTATTCAAATCAATAAAATGACAAGGGGTCCCAAATTTATGCACCTGTCTAATTTTGTTTTGATGCATATTGCACATTTTCTGTTAATCCAATAAACCTCATTTCACTACTGAAATATTACTGTGTGAAATCATGGAAATTCTCAGGTGTGCCTAAACGTTTGCATACATCTATATGTGTACATGTGCATTTATATGTGTATATATGTCTGTAAATACATATGCCCAAGATCTCATATCTTTGAACCCTTAAAACGTTTTTGTGCAATATTTTTTAAAATAATTTTTATTAGACTGTTATTATGAGTTATGAGTGTGAGTTTACTTTGTAATGTATTTTTGATGTGTTTTGTGCAATTTTTTTCACCAGTTAGCCAGAACTCTGAGGATGCGGTAATGATGCTAGAGTAAATATCTATTGCGCTCATGCGATCGCAATCCTGTGCAATATACCCCCAATTGCACTTGTAATCTAGACCAAAATAGGTTCAATAAATGTAGTAGCTTTGCACATAAATAGTATATATATATATATACAGTGTGTATAGGTAAAAAGATCGTTAGATATGTAGATAGATAGATAGATAGATAGATAGATAGATAGATAGATAGATAGATAGATAGATAGGTAGATAGAGATGAAAGATATGTGATAATTAATTTAATCATTTATGTGTTGGTTCTAAATGTTCCTTTCAGTGTACAAAGAATATTATTAATATAAATATCAACTGCTGAAGCTATACTTAGGGTCCTCACATTTTTCATTCACTCTATTTTCTTTACTCTGCTAATTGTTCTGTACTATTGATATTCTACATTTTTCTTCATAGTTTATGTTCATTATTTTTCAACAATGTGTATTGTATACAATGAAATACTGTTTTGTCTTGGACGACTGCATCCTTCACTTTAGATTCACCTCACTACTATAGTGGCATCACTTTTCTCACTCAGAAGAAGAGGAGATTCAGTTTCTCAGAACTATATGAATAACGTGTTTCATCTGCTTCTAATATTGGTGTAGATGAAGTTTTCTTGGATTTAATATTAATTCCTGCCTTTTTATCTATATTTACCCTGTCTTCTACATCCATAATCAGTCAACACTTTTTTATTTTTACCGTAGTTATTGCTTTTTTTTTTTTTTTTTTAAACCGTTTTTATTTAAGCAGTGTCAGAAACAGTAAATTGTTATCAGAAAATATTTCAAATTAAAAGGATGAGTATTGTTTTTTTTGTGCTTTTTTTTATAAAAGCGTCAGAAATTGATTATTGCATTGAAAAATATCTGCATATAAAATAAAAGTTTTAAAATAATTTAAAGCTGACATTTTGTAAGAAATACTAATTTGAAAAACCTCTAGAGTGTGGTTTATCTTATCTTCTTTGCTATGACCACTATTTCCTCCAAGGTGTGCATGTGTGCATGCGCACACCTTTTTCAAACCCAGCGCACTAGCATTTTTAAATTGTGCACAGACATAGGGGATTTTTTACTCTGAGCTTGTATGATGTTACCATAAATATGATGCTAGAAGCTGCCTTATATACTCTGAAAGAGAAAGAGGAAAGAGAATTAAAGGGACACTGAACCCAAATTGTTTTCTTTCGTGATTCAGATAGAGCATGCAATTTTAAGCAACTTTCTAATTTACTCCTATTATCAATTTTTCTTCGTTCTCTTGCTATCTTTATTTGAAAAAGACGGCATCAAAGCTTTTTTTTTTGGGTTCAAAACACTTGACAGAACATTTTTATTGGTGGATGGATTTGTCCACCAATCAGCAAGGACAACCCAGGTAATTCTCTTTCCTCTTTCTCTCCCTCCCCTTTCTTCTTTCTCTCTCTTCTCTCCGTTCTCTAATCTCTCACACCATCCCCCTCTCTCTCCTTTCTCCTCTTTCCTTCACCCTCTCCGATTTCTACACTTTCTCATCTCTCTCTCTCTCTCTCTCTCTCTCTCTCTCATACACTGTCAGAGGTTGTCAATACATTGAAAAATATTAAACCCAGCTCAACTGTAAGAGAGGAAAAATTTGCTTTTTGAGACCTATTTCCCATTGGAATTTTAAATCTTACAACTAATACAAGTGTTTCAATGTGGAAAAAACAGATATATGCCATATTTATCATTTTCCCATGTTTATGAATAGTTGCATTTACGTTCTTATGGAGATATCAGTATGTATTTACATATAAAAATATATGCAAGCACATAACTACAAAATGTGATCTTGATCTATGTCTAGGGCAGCAATACATATTATATGTATTAATAAAGTGGGAAATATAATTGTAATAAAAAATTGTATTTGCTGAAATTTAAAAAATATGTATTATAAATAAGTGTATCTTTGTTTTGTTTTTTGTTTAGAGGTGATCACAGGTAAGGAGCGCAGACGTTAAATGTAAATTTTATAGTGTAAGGTGGAGTTATAGCAACTAACTAACGTTGGAAGGAGGCTCTAACACATTGTTTACTTATGCCTACACAAAGAGAGAGAGTGCATGGAATGTGCATCATATTTAAATGGAAACCTGTAACTAAAATGGAGCCGTAAATTACTTTTAGCTGTCTCCCGTTCCGGTAGCTTATGGCTTCTTTTTTTACTGCTTAATGGAAGGGAGCCCTATGGCCTAGATTTGGAGTTTGGCGTTAGCCGTGAAAACCAGCGTTAGAGGCTCCTAACGCTGGTTTTAGGCTACCTCCGGTATTTGGAGTCACTCAAAATAGGGTCTAACGCTCACTTTTCAGCCGCAACTTTTCCATACCGCAGATCCCCTTACGTAAATTGCGTATCCTATCTTTTCAATGGGATTTTTCTAACTCCGGTATTTAGAGTCGTGTCTGAAGTGAGCGTTAGACATCTAACGACAAAACTCCAGCCGCAGGAAAAAAGTCAGTAGTTAAGAGCTTTCTGGGCTAACGCCGGTTCATAAAGCTCTTAACTACTGTACTCTAAAGTACACTAACACCCATAAACTACCTATGTACCCCTAAACTGAGGTCCCCCCACATCGCCGCCACTCGATTACATTTTTTTAAACCCTAATCTGCCGACCGCCACCTATGTTATCCTTATGTACCCCTAATCTGCTGCCCCTAACACCGCCGACCCCTGTATTATATTTATTAACCCCTAACCTGCCCCCCACAACGTCGCCGCCAGCTACCTACAATAATTTACCCCTAATCTGCCGACCGCAAAGCGCCGCCACCTACGTTATACTTATGTACCCCTAATCTGCTGCCCCTAACACCGCCGACCCCTATATTATATTTATTAACCCCTAATCTGCCGCCCTCAACGTCGCCTCCACCTGCCTACACTTATTAACCCCTAATCTGCCGAGCGGACCGCACCGCTACTATAATAAAGTTATTAACCCCTAATCCGCCTCACTAACCCTATAATAAATAGTATTAAACCCTAATCTGCCCTCCCTAACATCGCCGACACCTAACTTCAATTATTAACCCCTAATCTGCCGACCGGAGCTCACCGCTATTCTAATAAATGGATTAACCCCTAAAGCTAAGTCTCACCCTAACACTAACACCCCCCTAAGTTAAACATAATTTTTATCTAACGAAATTAATTAACTCTTATTAAATAAATTATTCCTATTTAAAGCTAAATACTTACCTCTAAAATAAATCCTAATATAGCTACTATATAAATTATAATTACATTGTAGCTATTTTAGGATTAATATTTATTTTACAGGCAACTTTGTAATTATTTTAACCAGGTACAATAGCTATTAAATAGTTAAGAACTATTTAATAGTTATCTAGTTAAAATAATTACAAAATTACCTGTAAAATAAATCCTAACCTAAGTTACAATTAAACCTACCACTATACTATCATTAAATTAATTAAATAAAATACCTATAATTATCTACAATTAAACCTAACACTACACTATCAATAAATAAATTAAATACAATATCTACAAATAACTACAATGAAATAAACTATCTAAAGTACAAAAAATAAAAAAGAACTAAGTTACAAAAAATAAAAAAATATTTACAAACATAAGAAAAATCTTACAACAATTTTAAACTAATTACACCTACTCTAAGCCCCCTAATAAAATAACAAAGCCCCCCAAAATAAAAAAATGCCCTACCCTATTCTAAATTACTAAAGTTCAAAGCTCTTTTAGCTTACCAGCCCTGAACAGGGCCCTTTGCGGGGCATGCCCCAATAAGTTCAGCTCTTTTGCCTGTAAAAAAACCATACAATACCCCCCCCCCAACATTACAACCCACCACCCACATACCCCTAATCTAACCCAAACCCCCCTTAAATAAACCTAACACTAAGCCCCTGAAGATCTTCCTACCTTGTCTTCACCTCATCGGGTTCACCGATCGGTCCAGAAGAGCTCCTACGATGTCCTGATCCAAGCCCAAGCGGGGGGCTGAAGATGTCCATGATCCGGTAGAAGTCTTCATCCAAGCGGGGCAGAAGAGGTCCATGATCCGGCTAAAGTCTTCATCCAAGCGGGATCTTCTATGGTCATCCATCCGGAGCGGAGCGGCAGGATCCTGAAGACAATCAGAATCAAGTTCAATCCAATTGGCTGATCCAATCAGCCAATCGGATTGAACTTGATTCTGATTGGCTGATTCCATTAGCCAATCAGAATATTCCTACCTTAATTCCAATTGGCTGATAGAATCCTATCAGCCAATCGGAATTCGAGGGACGCCATCTTGGATGACGTCATTTAAAGGAACCGTCATTCGTCGTTCAGTCGTCGGCCAGGATGGATGTTCCGCGTCGGAGGTCTTCAGGATCCTGCCGCTCCGCTCCGGATGGATGACCAAAGAAGATCCCGCTTGGATGAAGACTTCAATCGGATGGAAGACCTCTTCTGCCCCGCTTGGATGAAGACTTCAGCCGGATCATGGACCTCTTCTGCCCTGCTTGGATGAAGACTTCTACCGGATCATGGACATCTTCAGCCCCCCGCTTGGGCTTGAATCAGGACATCGGAGGAGCTCTTCTGGACCGATCGGTGAACCCGGTGAGGTGAAGACAAGGTAGGAAGATCTTCAGGGGCTTAGTGTTAGGTTTATTTAAGGGGGGTTTGGGTTAGATTAGGGGTATGTGGGTGGTGGGTTGTAATGTTGGGGGGGGGGTATTGTATGTTTTTTTTTACAGGCAAAAGAGCTGAACTTATTGGGGCATGCCCCGCAAAGGGCCCTGTTCAGGGCTGGTAAGGTAAAAGAGCTTTGAACTTTAGTAATTTAGAATAGGGTAGGGCATTTTTTTATTTTGGGGGGCTTTGTTATTTTATTAGGGGGCTTAGAGTAGGTGTAATTAGTTTAAAATTGTTGTAAGATTTTCTTATGTTTGTAAATATTTTTTTTATTTTTTGTAACTTAGTTCTTTTTTATTTTTTGTACTTTAGATAGTTTATTTCATTGTAGTTATTTGTAGATATTGTATTTAATTTATTTATTGATAGTGTAGTGTTAGGTTTAATTGTAGATAATTATAGGTATTTTATTTAATTAATTTAATGATAGTATAGTGTTAGGTTTAATTGTAACTTAGGTTAGGATTTATTTTACAGGTAATTTTGTAATTATTTTAACTAGGTAACTATTAAATAGTTCTTAACTATTAAATAGCTATTGTACCTGGTTAAAATAATTACAAAGTTGCCTGTAAAATAAATATTAATCCTAAAATAGCTACAATGTAATTATAATTTATATTGTAGCTATATTAGGATTTATTTTACAGGTAAGTATTTAGTTTTAAATAGGAATCATTTATTTAATAAGAGTTAATTAATTTCATTAGATTAAAATTATATTTAATTTAGGGGGGTGTTAGTGTTAGTGTTAGACTTAGCTTTAGGGGTTAATACATTTATTAGAATAGCGGTGAGCTCTGGTCGGCAGATTAGGGGTTAATAATTGAAGTTGGGTGTCGGCGATGTTAGGGAGGGCAGATTAGGGGTTAATACTATTTATTATAGGGTTAGTGAGGCGGATTAGGGGTTAATAACTTTATTATAGTAGCGCTCATGTCCGGTCGGCAGATTAGGGGTTAATAAGTGTAGGCAGGTGGAGGCGACATTGTGGGGGGCAGATTAGGGGTTAATAAATATAATATAGGGGTCGGCGATGTTAAGGCAGCAGATTAGGGGTACATAGGGATTATGTAAGTAGCGGCGGTTTACGGAGCGGCAGATTAGGGGTTAATAATAATATGCAGGGGTCAGCGATAGCGGGGGGCGGCAGATTAGGGGTTAATAAGTGTAAGGTTAGGGGTGTTTAGACTCGGGGTACATGTTAGGGTGTTAGTTGCAGACGTAGGAAGTGTTTACGCATAGCAAACAATGGGGCTGCGTTAGGAGCTGAACGCTGCTTTTTTGCAGGTGTTTGGTTTTTTTTCAGCTCAAACAGCCCCATTGTTTTCTATGGGGGAATCGTGCACGAGCACGTTTTTGAGGCTGGCCGCTTGCGTAAGCAACTCTGGTATCGAGAGTTGAAGCTGCGTTAAAAATGCTCTACGTTCCTTTTTTGGAGCCTAACGCAGCCTTTATGTGGACTCTCAATACCAGAGTTATTTTTATGGTGCGGCCAGAAAAAAGCCTGCGTTACCGACAAAACTCCAAATCTAGGCCTATGTGTTTAAAGTGCCAATATAATGGAAAAATGTCATGATATAATTTGTTATAAAATGTAATTTTAAAACTAGTGACCCTGCAGCGCTTTGTTTTTAACCCTCCAATGGGATTAAACACATAGGTAAAGAATATCTCAGGAGCCACACAGTACTTCATGTCCAGAGGAGACACAGCCCTTAACCAATGAGCAGTGGTGATTACCGGGCTGTTGATTTACTGATTATCAGTTTTCTGTCATGACCAGCGGTGTTCTGTGTTTAACCCCTTGGCAAAAGCATTGCAGAGTTGTTAGTATTAAAACGTGCTACAGCATGTAATTTTTAACTACAATACACAGTTTGCAAAACAAAAAAGACGCTTGAGAGGTGACATGATTACTTTATATAAATGTATTCAAGGCCCATATACAGAGATGGCAGAAGCTCTGTTTATTCCAAGAAAATTGTTTGTGACAGAAGGTCACAATTTAAGGTTGGAGGAAAGGAGATTAGGGGGCCGATTTATCAATTTCTGGTGGACATGATACGCTGTAGCGTATCATCTCCATCAGACATCGCTGAACTGCTGGTGAACTGCTTGTGCAATGCCGCCCCCTGCAGATTCGTGGCAGGGGGTGTCAATCAACCCGATAGTATTCGATCAAGCAGATCGATATCCGCAGGCTCAGAGGCAGCGGATGAGTTAAAGAGAAGCGGTCTTAAGAAAGGGGTATTTTGCCCTATTCGAGCCATGATAAATCGGCCCCTTAATCTCCTGCAACGGAAACGTAAGAACAATACAATTGTGGAACTCATTACCAAAGGAGGTAGTGAATGCCAAAGGAGGTAGTGAATGCCAATGCCTTAGATGCATTTAAAAATGGTTTGGATACATTTCTGGCTAGAAAAAGTAAAAAAACGTTTTTGTTCATTAAACTTAGTTTGATGATGATGCAGTCTGTTGTGTAATTATTTTATTAGGTAATGTTTAGCAAATGTTTTTGTTCATTAAACTTGGTTTGATGATGATACAATCTATATTATGAGGTTTATAATGCTGTTTAGCATTTAAAGTCTTCATTTCAAAGCTTTAAAAATAATGTATTAGGTGTTACTTATGACAATTTTGAGAGGGGCCTGGAACCTAACTCCCTCACTTCCGATTGACTTACATTATAAACTGGGTTTCAATTTACAACAGTTTTGATTTACAACCATTCCTCCTGGAACCTAACCCCGGTGTAAACTGAGGGCTACCTGTACAAACTTACCTGTGAAATAAAAATAAAACCTAAGCTAGCTACAATATAACTATTAATTATATTGTAGCTAGCTTAGGTTTTATTTCACAGGTAAGTATGTATTTAGTTTTAAATAGGTTATTTAGGTAATAATTGTAAGGTTTATTTAGATTTATTTTAATTATATTTAAGTTAGGGGGTGTTAGGGTTAGGGTTTCGTTAGGGTTTGGGTTACGTTAGGGTTAGGTTTAGGGGTTAATATATTTATGTAGTGATGCGGGAGGGTGGCGGTTTAGGGTTTAATAGGTTTATTATAGCGGCGGTGTGGGTGGACGGCAGATTAGGGGTTAATAATATTTAAATAGTGTTTGCAATGCGGGAGGGCGGCGTTTTATGGGTTAATAAGTTTATTATAGTGGCGACGATGTTGGGGAGCAGTGGAATAGGGGTTAATAATTTTATTTTAGTGTTTGCGTTGCAGGAGGACCTCCGTTTAGGAGTTAATAGTTAGTTAATGGGTGTTAGTGTGCTTTGTAACACTTAAGTTATGAGTTTTATGCTACAGCATTGTAACGTAAAACTCATAACTACTGACTTTAGATGGCGGTACAGATCTTGTGGTTATAGAGTGTACCGTTCACTTTTTGGCATCCCAGACAAACTTGTAATACTGGCGCTATGAAAGTCCCATTGAAAAAGGACTTTTTTAAAAGTATGGTACTGACTAGCATTACGGCCAAGAAGGTGTGCGGTACACCTATACCTGCAAGACTTGTAATAGCGGTGTTAGGGAAAAAACATCGTTATGAAGCATAATGATGCTTTTTCACTCATAACGCAAAACTCATAATCTAGCTGTTAGAAAACCGTTCCCGTAGGAACAATATTATAATCGTGGGACTTCCTTAATCCGTCTAGCCTTCTGAGTTTCTTTATTTTGCTGAACACTCTGTACCTAATTTGCTTAACGTGCCCACTGAACATATTCTTATGAAGGTGGAAAGAGCTCATAAGATTGGAGGTAACAGACTGACTTCTTCTGAGAAAAACACCACTCCTAGGTGAGTGATGATCAAATACCTGAACTTCCAATTCAAGGTACAGCTTCTGAGAGCTTATCATAAAACCTAAATGCTGCTATATGATAGTAAATCTACTTATTTCAGGACTATTCAATAGATGTGCTGAAAAGGAAACGTGACAGGCTACTTTAATGTATCCAGCACACCTTCGACTAAACACTCTGAAAAGCAACAAGTTTTTTTCCCCAAAGAAGCTCAAGATTTCCTCGACCAGGAACTAGATAACTCCTCACATCATTCTCTACAACCATAAGACTCACCTGGCTGAGCTTTTTAATGTGGCACTTTTTCAGCTCTAGTGCACTTAACTGTATTCCCGCTCGGGATACCAGGCTTCCATGCTAACCTGAGACCATACATGGTTTGATATTTTAATGTGCTTTATGCTAATCATCTTGTTTTGTTATGTTTAATGTGTAGATTGATAATATTGGTTGAAATGTTTTGTACAGTAAGTGACCTGACGTAAATAAGACATGATTACACTAACTCTTCTCACAAATATAAACATTGCAAATCCACTCCCTCCTCATGGCCCCTTACTTTATTTTGGTACCTTCCTCTTGTCTACCTTTTAATGTATTTTAGATGACTGCAAAACTCCTCTCTTGGAACATTGGATGGATTAGTTCCCCTATCAAGAGGAAAACTGTTCTGGCCCATTTAAACCCCATGCTGATATAATTTACTTACAAGAGACACACAAGATGCTTGGCTAAATTCTTAGACACTGATCTCATCATAGCTGGTGATTTTAACCTGCCCCTAACCCAGCTGTTGATAGATTTAAAGATAAAAGTAGTTATGCCCCGGGGACATCCGTGCCTAGCCCAACATCTTTTGTTCTTAAAACCGTTGACATCCTCTTTTCCTTTCTGGAAGTACAGGGTATCTGGAGGAGACAGAATCCCAGGCCCATAAGACCCTGTCCCACATAGATCTCTTCCTTACTTCTGCTTTCTAAGACCTTTTGCTTACGAGACAAAAATTCATAATATTACTATTTCTGATCATGCCCCTGTATCTTTGAAACACTTGCATATTCCTCAGCCCAGTAACAAATGAGTATTCCATTTTCCAACCTCTCTAATGAACTCCCCTGACTTTAAAATGTACCTTGAACAAATGGAAATACTTTATTACTAATATGAGAAACTTTGAAACTTATGAGATTTTTTGGGTCTTAAGAGGTGACATTATTGCATATCTCACTAAACAAAAGTGATTAACTAATAGCAGGGAGGAACACCTTAACCAAGACTTGTCCAAAGCTTATCTTAATAAATGTCAGAATCCAACTGTGACTAATAGACTTCCCTACTTCAATGCTAAAAAAGAAAGAGACACCTTCTCGCTTAAACCCACCGTATATCAGGAAAAATAAAAAAACAGGGTATATTTCTGATATACGGGAATAGGGCAGGCAAATTCTTAGCTTTACTAATTAAGGTCAGACAATCTAACAGTGGTGTTGCAGTAATTAAGAGTGGAGACCACTTGACTAGTAATTCAGTAGGCATTGTGTTGGAGTTTGCAAACTATTATTCCAATCTCTACACATAACAACCAATTCAGGCCCGAAGCCCAGACTAGGTTTTGGGACAAGGTCAACCTTCCCAGACTGACCAAAGATCAAATTTACAATTTACATGCTTCTATTTCACAAGAGGAGGTAATAATGATGATCAAAACATTGGCCATTGGGAAGACACCTGGACCTAATGGCCTTCCAGTAGAATTCTACTGATTGCTGACCAATCAGGTCTCTCCTACACTGGCTTCCCTGTTTGTTTCATATGTTACACAACAACACAAACCCTCAACTAACTTTTCCATTACAAACATCTCATCTCACATAAATCATGTAGGGACCCCACACTCCCAGAATCTTAGACCCATTTCCCTTCTTGACGTTGACTAAAAGATTCTAATGAAGGTATTTGCTAGTCGCCTAAAAACCATGGCAAACCACGGATTAGCCTCAATAAACTATACTTAACTTATTTGAAAGAAGGTCTAGGTCTAATGTTCTCTACTATAATTGGGCTTCTCTAGCGAAATTTGTCTTAGACTGGAAATTAGGTACACAGCATTTCTCTGTCACACATCTGGCAGAATCCCAGTTGCCCCAATTATCATTACCCTTCCTACCATATGCCAATTTATCAGAGTTACTAGTTACTTTGCAGACTCACCCCATGTTAGGGACATTCATTTAGCCTGGTGATATCTGAATAGACGTCTGGGCATAGATCCCTGCCATTCGCGTTATCTTTCAGTATGTGGGAATCCTAGATTCGAACCTGAATCTCTATACCATGTATTTCACATTTGGAGGAATTTAGGGATTGATAATCTTGGTAAGGTGTTAGATTACTCAAATAGATCTACCATGCTTTTTGATGGTTTATGTAGAGTATATTCAATCCTCCTAAACCATAGGTTTGCTTGTTTCCAATGATGCCACTACATGAATCATGTTTTACATAGTTACGCCATTGAGCCTTATACATACTCGATTTCTCATTGGCAGTTTTACCATATCCCAAATATACAATGGACTATTGCAAACCTGGGTCTCTAAATCCTATCACAATCTTTTAAGAGCTTGGAACAAAAAGATATTCAGAGTGAACTCAATTGACAGGATGTATAATAGTCTGGCTTTAATGTAGTCAGCAACTTTGACATTGGATCTTAAGGAATCTCAGTTTAGGGTTTTATCAAAATTATCTAACCCCTAATAGATTAAGCAAATAGAGGTTGAATTTCAATAATTTTTGTGGCAAATGCTCTTATCCAGAGCTAGATTTCCTACATTATCTTTGGTATTGTCTTAAGGTTCGGAGGCACTGAGGTTGTGTTTCTTTCTGGTTATCAAAAATAATACATAAACCATTACTCTCGTAATTTCCAGGATTTTATTTTTTGATCAACTACCAATTAGGGGAAGAGACAGGAAACTTCTTGTTATAATTATAATGTTGTGAAATGGGTGTGGAAGGGAGCACTGAAAGCTTAAAAGGCTAAAAATGCTTATAAATAGTGATAATTTATTATAATAACATGTTAAAACAGCGATTCAAGAGTATAAAAATACAATAATATAATGTCTAAAAACTACATGGATCCATGATATAAATAAAAGAGAATTAATACACGTTGAAGCTATATCATAGGTGGTTATGTGCAACAGATGTAAACACAGCAAAGAATAAATCAAAAAATAAATCAAAACATAAGTTAATAACCAATCATGTGATGTGTGTGGCAATAACAAGTTCAAACCATAAGGTGGGTGAATAAAAAGTTCAAAATTTCACAAAAGTACAAAAGTGTCCAAATAAATTAAGTACAAAGGGGCCCATTTATCAAGCTCCAAATGGAGCTTGTGGGCCCCTGTTTCTGGTGAGTCTTCAGACTCGCCAGAAACACAAGTTATGAAGCAGCGGCCTAAAGACCGCTGCTCCATAACCCTGTCCGGCTGCTCTGAGCAGGCGGACAGGAATCGCCGGACATGAACCCGATCGAGTACTATCGGGTTGATTGACACCCCCTCTTGTGAGCTGCTGGTGCAATGTTAAATGCGGAGAGTGTATTGCTCTCCGCATTTAGCGAGGTGTTGCAGACCTGATCCACACTGTCGGATCAGGTCTGCAACACCTTTGATAAATAGGGGCCAAAGTGTCCAAATACTAATGTCCAAACGCTGGTGTGTAATAGTCAGTCCAAACTTCAATGTGTATTTATATCATGGATCCATGTAGTTTTTAGACATTATATTATTGTATTTTTATATGCTTGAATCGCTGTTATAATAAATTGTCACTATTTATAAGCATTTTAAGCCTTTTAAGCTTTCAGATCTCCCTTAAACACCCATTTCATTACTGTTACATTTTAAGTTCGCTAGGGGACTTTTGGAAGTGAGCTTAAGGCATATATACTAACGCACGGTTTACGACATCCAGATAATTATAATGTTGGAAAGGAAAACATTTTTTGTAAGTGGCTCCATAAAGAAGTACCATCTACTGTGCTTCAAAAATGGGCTATGTTGAAATATTTAATTTGTGAACAGTTCAATACAATGTTTGATGTCTCTTCTAGAATACCTTGCTTCCTTGAGAAGTGGAAATTATTTTTTGAATTTTTACCGACTAGAAGACAGATTCTGATCTCATTCAGAAATACAATATACAGTGGGACACAAAAGTATTTAGTCAGCCACCAATTATGCAAGTTCTCCCACTTAAGAAGATGAGAGAGGCCTGTAATTTTCATCATAGGTATACCTCAACTATGAGAGACAAAATGCGGAAACAAATCTAGACAATCACATAGGGGCCTAGTTATCAAGCCGTCAACCTCAAATACGCTGGAATTCCGCAGCGTATTTGGGGCGAGGCTAATTCGCCTTAGTTATCAAAGGCTCGAGACCGGCAAAACTAGAATTTTGTGACGTAAACTTCGATCCGCCGGACTCAGTCCGACACAGATCGATTCTTACGTCACTCCAGATGTTCCGCACACAAGTGCGGCACATTCTCACTACTTTTGCTAGTTATCAAAAAACTAGCAGGTACGCTCGGCACTTTTACGGCCCAGCGTACCTGGTTTTCAAAGCGCCAGCCTGGAGGCGGCGGATCCCATAGGAATCAATGGGAGTCTGACCATAGCGAAAGTACAAGTTCGCTGCTGCCAGACATCCCATTGATTTCTATGGGAACTGTCTGCACCTAACACCCTAACATGTACCCCGAGTCTAAACACCGCTAATCTGACCCCCCCTACACCGCCGCAACTAAATAAAGTTATTACCCCCTAACCCGCCGCTCCCGGAGCCCACCGCAAGCTACTCTATACATATTAACACCTAAACCGCCGCTCCCGGAGCCCACCGCAACTATAATAAATGTATTAACCCCTAAACCGCCGCTCCCGGAGCCCACCGCAACTATAATAAATGTATTAACCCCTAAACCGCCGCTCCCTGAACCCGCCGCAACCTATATTAAATGTATTAACCCCTATCCTGCCCCCCCTACACCATCGCCACCTATAATAAATTTATTAACCCCTAATCTGCCCCCCCTACACCGTCGCCACCTATAATAAATTTATTAACCCCTATCCTGCCCCCCACTACGCCGCCGCCACTGTAATAAAATTATTAACCCCTAAACCTAACCCTAACCCTAACCCTAACGCCCCCCTAACTTAAATATTAATTAAATAAATCTAAATAAATTAACTCTTATTAACTAAATGAATCCTATTTAAAACTAAATACTTACCTTTAAAATAAACCCTAATATAGCTACAATATAAATAATAATTATATTGTAGCTATCTTAGGATTTATATTTATTTGACAGGTAACTTTCAATTTATTTTAACCATGTACAATAACTATTAAATAGTTATTAACTATTTAATAGCTTACCTAGCTAAAATAAAGAGAAATGTACCTGTGAAATAAATCCTAACCTAAGTTACAATTACACCTAACACTACACTATACTTTAATAAATTATTCCTATTTAAAAATAAATACTTACCTGTAAAATAAACCCTAAGATAGCTGCAATATAATTAATAATTATATTATAGCTATCTTAGGATTTATATTTATTTTACAGGTAACTTTGTATTTATTTTAGCTAGTTAGAATAGTTATTAAATAGTTATTAACTATTTAATAACTACCTAGCTAAAAGAAATACAAAATTACCTGTAAAATAAATCCTAATCAAAGTTACAATTAAACCTAACACTACACTATCATTAAATTAATTAAATAAACTACCTACAAATAACTACAAATAAATACAATTACATAAGCTAACTAAAGTACAAAAAATAAAAAAAGCTAAGTTACAAAAAATAAAAAAATAAGTTACAAACATGTTAAAAATATTACAACAATTTTAAGCTACTTACACCTAATCTAAGCCCCCTAATAAAATAACAAACCCCCCCAAAATAAGAAAAATCCCTACCCTATTCTAAATTAAATAAATTTCAAAGCTCTTTTACCTTACCAGCCCTTAAAAGGGCCATTTGTGGGGGCATGCCCCAAAAAGTTCAGCTCTTTTGCCTGTAAAAGAAAAATACAACCCCCCCCAACATTAAAACCCACCACCCACATACCACTAATCTAACCCAAACCCCCCTTACAAAAACCTAACACTAATCCCCTGAAAATCATCCTACCTTGAGTCGTCTTCACTCAGCCGAGCCACCGATGGAACTGAAGAGGACATCCGGAGCGGAAGAAGTTAATCCTCCAAGCGGCGCTGAAGAAATCTTCCATCCGATGAAGTCATCATCCAGGCGGCGCTGAAGAGGTCTTCTATCCGGGCGAAGTCATCTTCCAAGCCGGGTCTTGAATCTTCCTTCCGCCGACGCGGAACCACCTTCTTCACCGACGGACTACGACGAATGACGGCTCCTTTAAGGGACGTCATCCAAGATGGCGTCCCCTCAATTCCGATTGGCTGATAGGATTCTATCAGCCAATCGGAATTAAGGTAGGAAAAAATCTGATTGGCTGATTCCATCAGCCAATCAGATTGAGCTCGCATTCTATTGGCTGTTCCGATCAGCCAATAGAATGCGAGCTCAATCTGATTGGCTGATTGGATCAGCCAATCGGATTGAACTTGAATCTGATTGGCTGATTCCATCAGCCAATCAGATTTTCCTACCTTAATTCCGATTGGCTGATAGAATCCTATCAGCCAATCGGAATTGAGGTGACGCCATCTTGGATGACGTCCCTTAAAGGAGCCGTCATTCGTCGTAGTCCGTCGGTGAAGAAGGTGGTTCCGCGTCGGCGGAAGGAAGATTCAAGACCCGGCTTGGAAGATGACTTCGCCAGGATAGAAGACATCTTCAGCGCCTCTTGGAAGATGACATCGGCCGGATCAAAGACTTCTTCAGCGCCGCCTGGATGATGACTTCATCGGATGGAAGATTTCTTCAGCGCCGCTTGGAGGATTAACTTCTTCCGCTCCGGATGTCCTCTTCAGTTCCATCGGTGGCTCGGCTGAGTGAAGACGACTCAAGGTAGGATGATCTTCAGGGGATTAGTGTTAGGTTTTTGTAAGGGGGGTTTGGGTTAGATTAGGGGTATGTGGGTGGTGGGTTTTAATGTTGGGGGGGTTGTATTTTTCTTTTACAGGCAAAAGAGCTGAACTTTGGGGCATGCCCCCACAAATGGCCCTTTTAAGGGCTGGTAAGGTAAAAGAGCTTTGAAATTTATTTAATTTAGAATAGGGTAGGGATTTTTCTTATTTTGGGGGGTTTGTTATTTTATTAGGGGGCTTAGATTAGGTGTAAGTAGCTTATTTTTAACATGTTTGTAACTTATTTTTTTATTTTTTGTAACTTAGCTTTTTTTATTTTTTGTACTTTAGTTAGTTTATGTAATTGTATTTAATTGTAGTTATTTGTAGGTAGTTTATTTAGTTAATTTAATGATAGTGTAGTATTAGGTTTAATTGTAACTTAGGTTAGGATTTATTTTACAGGTAATTTTGTATTTATTTTAGCTAGTTAGAATAGTTATTAAATAGTTATTAACTATTTAATAACTACCTAGCTAGCTAAAATAAATACAAAGTTACCTGTAAAATAAATATAAATCCTAAGATAGCTATAATATAATTATTAATTATATTGTAGCTATCTTAGGGTTTATTTTACAGGTAAGTATTTATTTTTAAATAGGAATAATTTATTAAAGTATAGTGTAGTGTTAGGTGTAATTGTAACTTAGGTTAGGATTTATTTCACAGGTACATTTCTCTTTATTTTAGCTAGGTAAGCTATTAAATAGTTAATAACTATTTAATAGTTATTGTACATGGTTAAAATAAATTGAAAGTTACCTGTCAAATAAATATAAATCCTAAAATAGCTAGAATATAATTATTATTTATATTGTAGCTATATTAGGGTGTATTTTAAAGGTAAGTATTTAGTTTTAAATAGGATTCATTTAGTTAATAAGAGTTAATTTATTTAGATTTATTTAATTAATATTTAAGTTAGGGGGGGCGTTAGGGTTAGACTTAGGTTTAGGGGTTAATAATTTTATTACAGTGGGCGGCGGCGTAGTGGGGGGCAGGATAGGGGTTAATAAATTTATTATAGGTGGCGACGGTGTAGGGGGGGCAGGATAGGGGTTAATAGGTTTAATATAGGTTGCGGCGGGTTCATGGAGCGGCGGTTTAGGGGTTAAACTATTTATTTAGTTGCGGAGAGGTGCGGGATCAGCAGGATAGGGGTTAATAATTTTATAATAGAGGGCGACGGTGTAGGGGGGGCAGGATAGGGGTTACTAGGTATACTGTAGGTGGCAGCGGTGTCCGGGAGCGGCGGTTTAGGGGTTAATACATTTATAAGAGTTGCGGCAGGGTCTAGGAGCGGCGGTTTAGGGGTTAGTAACTTTATTTTGTTGTGGGGGGCTCCGGGGGCGCCGGTATAGGGGGTAGAACAGTGCAGTTTAGTGTGAGTGCTTAGTGACAGGCTAGCAATAAAGCTGGGAAAAAGCCGAAGGGCAGCGAGATCGGATGAGTGATAACTGTCACAGTCTGCTGCTCATCGCCCCGCGGCTTTTTGACAGCTTTATTTGATAACTTAGGAGAACGTATTCAAGGTCCGCGGCGGCGAAGGTTGGCGAGCTTAGGCGGGCGTATTGGGCCGGCAAAGCCAGAAAAGTAGACGGCTTGATAACTACCCCCCATTGTCTGATTTGGAAAGAATTTATTTGCATATTATGGTGGAAAATAAGTATTTGGTCACCTACAAACCAGCAAGATTTCTGGCTCTCACAGACCTGTATCTTCTTCTTTAAGAGGCTGCTCTGCCCTCCACTCATTACCTGTATTAATGGCACCTGTTTGAACTTGTTATCAGTATAAAAGACACCTGTCCACAACCTCAAACAGTCACACTCCAAACTCCACTATGGTGAAGACCAAAGAGCTGTCGAAGGACACCAGAAACAAAATTGTAAACCTGCACCAGGCTGGGAAGATTGAATCTGCAATAGGCAAGCAGCTTGGTGTGAAGAAATCAACTGTGGGAGCAATAATTAGAAAATGGAGGACATACAAGACCACTGATAATCTCCCTCGATCTGGGGCTCCATGCAAGATCTCACGCTGTGGGGTCAAAATGATCACAAGAACGGTGAGCAAACATCCCAGAACCACACGGGGGGACCTAGTGAATGACCTGCAGAGAGCTAGGACCAACGTAACAAAGGCTACCATCAGTAACACACTATGCCGCTAGGGACTCAAATCCTGCAGTGCCAGACGTGTCCCCCTGCTTAATCCAGTACATGTCTGGGCCCGTCTGCAGTATGCTAGAGAGCATCTGGATGATCCAGAAGCAGATTGGGAGAATGTCATATAGTGGTCAGATGAAACCAAAGTAGAACTGTTTGGTAGAAACACAACTTGTCGTGTTTAGAGGAGAGAGAATGCTGAGTTGCAACCAAAGAACACCATACCTACTGTGAAGCATGGGGGTGGCAACATCATGTTTTGGGGCTGTTTCTCTGCAAAGGGAATAGGACGACTGATCCGTGTACATGAAAGAATGAATGGGGCCATGTATTGTGAGATTTTGAGTGCAAACCTCCTTCCATCAGCAAGGGCATTGAAGATAAAACGTGGCTGGGTCTTTCAGCATGACAATGATCCCAAACACACCACCCGGGCAATGAAGGAGTGGCTTTGTAAGAAGCATTTCAAAGTCCTAGAGTGGCCTAGCCAGTCTCCAGATCTCAACCCCATAGAAAACCTTTGGAGGGAGTTGAAAGTCCGTGTTGCCCAGCGACAGCCCCAAAACATCACTGCTCTAGAGGAGATCTGCATGCAGGAATGGGCCAACAAACCAGCAACAGTGTGTGACAACCTTGGGAAGACTTACAGAATACCTTTGACCTCTGTCATTGCCAACAAAGGATATATAACAAAGTATTGAGATGAACTTTTGATATTGACCAAATACTTATTTTCCACCATAATTTGCAAATAAATTCTTTCCAAATCAGTTGAGGTATACCTATGATGAAAATTACAGGCCTCTCTCATCTTCTTAAGTGGGAGAACTTGCACAATTTTTGGCTGACTAAATACTTTTTTGCCCCACTGTATATGTTGGAGGCAAACCTCTGAGGCAAATGGAACATATGGGAGGACTAGATACAGGTTAACTTAAACAATTAGGATCAATGTGTAATCGTATATTAGCTCAGGAACAGTCTAGTAGTACTTCACAGCTCCATTGTCATATTTACTGTATGTATGTGTTGTTTCCTTGTGTTCTGTATTTTATTCTTTTTGTGCACCTGTTACCGTATTCCATTTTACGCACCTGTTAATTATATAACAAAAAAAGAGAGGGAAAAAAAACTAAGCAGCCATGTAGCACTCACCCTCAGTGGTGAATTCAACCCAATCAGATATAACATTGATTATGGAGAAGGTAGGAACTACCCTTAGACAGATATTTGTTATAGTATCCTTTGATAGATGACCTTTGTCTTGTGTACTGGACTTTCTATATTGCTTATTTATTTTGCTGTACTTAACTGTTTAATAATAAAGAAAAGTTAAAAAAAAGTATAGTTGGTATTATTAATAAATTGAAATTCAGTTTGCCCTTAAATGGACACTGTAGCCAAAAAAATATTTTGTGATTCAGATAGAGCATGCAATTTTAAGCAACTTTCTAATTTACTCCTATTATCAAATTGTCTTCATTTTCTTGGTATGTTTATTTGAAAAGCAAGAATGTGAGTTTAGATGCCGGCCCATTTTAGGTGAACAACCTGGGTTGTCCTTGCTGATTAGATAGCACCTTTAAACAAGTGCTGTCCATGGTTCTGAACCCACAATTGATAATAGAAGTAAATTAGAAAGTTGCTTACAATTACATGCTCTATCTGAATCACGAAAGAAAAAATTTGGGTTCAGTGTCCCTTTAAATGTGAGCATATAAAACTGGATGGAAACTCCAATGAAGTGTTTTTTTTTACAGGAAACGCATCACTCATTGACCCTGTGATAGAGAGCTGTGTTTCACTGTGTTTCGCACACGTGGAAATAAAGTATGTATTCTTTAAAATATACAGCTATGTTGGGGGGGCGGAGCCAGCGAAAGCAATGGAAGGACGCATCTCAGTGGAGCTCCTGAAGTTCATTTAGAATTTTGACTAATGTATTGAGATTACCTCTATTCACCAGAATTTATCTCAGACAAGAGTGCTATCAGGTTCTCCTCAAAATTTTGGTAGCCATCTGGAACTAAAACTTAGTCGGCAAGACTACTTTTAGAACTATATCAGAGCCATGTGGTGGACTGTTACACAAAGATGGTTGCCACTCTCCACGTTTAACTTCCATCTCCTTAACCCGGGAAGCATTTCAAGAGCTACTTTATCATCCCAGCTTCCTAGGCAATGAGGATAGGGAGTTCTATAATTTATCTACCTTCAGCTTACAACTTACAGTGGGAACAAGCATGTAACTTTTACTGGAGGGATCATTGCGCTTTATATATCACTGCATATTCAGCGACAACATCTCTCTCAAAAGAAATGGATCTTATAAGCGCATTGAAAGAGCTCAGCTCTCACCTTGATTATTACCAGGCTGATTTTACTCTCACTTTAAAGTCCATTTTCAGCTGCCCTATCCCGGAAGCCTCCAGTCAGAACTTGCTGGCAGACTTCTCTGAAGCTCCCACAGTGCCTGACTCTGACCGGGAGCCACAACAGCTACTACCGCACAGTCTGCACAACTTAAAGAATGAGGAGCCACGCCGCACACTTCCCCTCTTACAACCCCATGAAAGTGTAGAAGACAATGAGGGAACCTGGCTAATAACATCCACAGCGCACGCCTAACTTGCAGCAGTGATAAGTGACACAAGCCTGTCGGGTATGTGTTCCTCACGGCCAAAACTGGAATCGGGCATACATCTCTCCTCTGCGGCAGTGGGAACACCTGGTTCTGCAGCCCTTCGGATGAAACCTGCTCTATCTGCCGGTGAGTGGATCCCACAATTATTGACCACAGCTTTACTGTGCAAGCATGGACTCCTTATAGATAGGTGGCCCTGGAATATGGGAGATATAAGCGGGCAGCTACTTACGCTCAGAAATCTATGGAACACACTAAAGGCCCCATGTGACCCAGTTAGCTCCTGGCGACTTCTTGAGAGAGATTCCTCAGCTTTGCAGCCATTAAAGTATACCATTCTTCTGAGACTTAAGTTCCATAAGGCAGGAGTGGGTTGCTTCTATCCCATCATTTACCTCATCTCATGGTCAATTGGACTAAGAAAATAGGGACAGACTAAAAGCATTGTTATGTTTTATTTCTAGTCAACTGCATTTCTCAGTTTGAGATTATACTTCACTATTTTTAGTGCATTTAACGTGGGGCAGGTATCTCCAACTCATTATACTATGGCTGAGACCTGATATCTGTTTATTTCTGTTATTAACTACCTTTAAAGATAATATGTTCATTATTAACCTGAGGCCAGTAGTATAACAACTGTAAGTTTGAGATTTTATTTGGCGCTCTCTACTCACATATGTTTAGTTGAAAATATGTTCTGACAATCAGTTCTGTTGCTATTCAATCCACCTTTGCTATCTCTATTTTAAGTTTTCGCAGAGGTGTTCTCCTTACAATTGTTTAATTTACATGTTAACTGTTTACTATGTTACTAAAAGTCTATATCAAGTAGTTGAGGAGAGAACTTTGGGATATTCTCACAGTTTTGTATTCCACTTTGCATTATTATTAGTCCTTCCTATATAAGTAACCTAAGGAGGTTTGCATAAGCTAATATTGAGCCCTTCACTACAGTTCTTCATTTACTTTCTATGGACAACCATTCCACTGTAACACTTATCATATGCAAGCCTGATCTTTGTTCTTAGTCATGTTTAACTAGATAAACTAACATCTATATTTAAAATCTCCATATAGATTCCATAGATGTCTCATAGCAAAAACATCTTAGTTTGCCTCATTTACAGTCATATATTTTGGGTTGAGGTCTCATCTTACTACAAGATTACAAGCGTGTGTTTATACGGTAGACACTAGCTTAAAAGATCCATATAACCTCAATAATGTTTTGCCACGCTTCCCTATTTATTTATATAAATATTACCTATCCTATACCTGCCTGAGCATTAATACCATATGTCAGTTTTCCCTCTATACTCAAAGTACTCTATACATTTTGCATCTTATGATCTACACTCCAGACACACTCTGATTACCCTCGCTAGAAACTACACTCTTACTGGTGATCTTGTTATTCCCTTTGGTTAAAGTCTCTATTTATATATATCTAGTAGACAGAGCACGTATTATTGTAATATTACAATCTTAGGGCTTTAGACCAAAACTACTTTCTATAAGAGAATGGTTAAGATGTATTCCTCAAGCTCGTTATGTATCTGGACATGTATTCTGTTATCTTGTAATTTTTCATTACCTCAATAAAAAATGTTATTCGAAAAAAATAAATATATATACAGCTATGTTTACATGCAGTCTCAAAACATCAATTTTAATCAGTACTTTCTACTAATGCTCAGAGGCCAATTTAACAAATGTCTGTCAGACCTGATCTGACAGTGCGGATCAGGTCCAACAGACATCACTGAATACGGAGAGCAATACGCTCTCCATATTCAGCATTGCATCAGCAGCTCACAATCAACCCGATCGTACTCGATCGGGTTGAATTGTGGCGATTCCTCTCCATCTCATCAGAGCAGGCAGACAGGGTTATGGAGTAGCGGTCTTCAGAAACACGGGCCTTCATGCTCCGTTCAGAGCTTGATAGATAGGCCCCTCAATGTGTACTAGAGACTTCCTGATAATGTTTTTTGGTTCAAAGGTACATATGATTAGTGTATCTCTCAGCCAGAGACCATAAACAGGAAGTACTACTATACTGTTATATATCCCTTTAACAATGCTGCGACAATTTCAATTTTCTGTTTCTTTCTGTAACTTTTTTGAAAAAAGCTTTATTGAATGACCAGAATAGAAAGTTTAACAATCATTGATACACAAACAGGAGCTGCAAATTGAACATTGTGCAGTCTGTAACTTATTTTTTATTAGAGATTCTTGTCAGTTTTAGCAAATATGAAAATTCAGCCAAATCCTAATTTGCATTATTTATCTTTCAAATTTCATCTCACGTTTCCAAACACATTGGATGATTAGCGTAAAAGTTTATATATTTAGATCATTTTAAAGCTAACTATGTCCAAAATATATTAACTGAATGTGTCTCTGGTTCCAAATCTTTGAAATTTGCCATGTAAAAAAATGTATGCAGCTTGAGTGATTTTTTTAGCTGCTATTTTTATGCTGTTTCAATTCAGAATTCACTACTCAAATTAGTAAATGCACTAGTATTATTATTATTATTATTATTATTAACAGGTATTTGTAGAGGGCCAACAGATTCTGCAGCGCTATAAACAAAGTTGGTATACAGGATAACATTTATAGGAATAAAATGGGTAGAGGGCCCTGCCAAGAGTTGCACCTTTGTAGTCGGCTCTTATGAAGGCGATCTACAAACAGCTGGGCTCATAGGCTTACATTCTAAGGGGTTCAAGGGGAAAGCAATAGAGTTAGGTTAGTGTTGGTTGTATGCATCCCTGAATAGTAGAGTTTTAAGGGAGCACTTAAAGCTGGTAAAACTGGAGGAGAGTCTTGTGGAGCGAGGCAGGGAGTTCCACAAGATGGGGGCCAGTCTGGAGAAGTCCTGTAAATGGGAATGTGAGGAAGTAACAAGAGAGGAGGAGAGTAGGAGATCATGAGCAGAGCGAAGGGGATGGGAGGGAGATTATCTGATGACAAGGTCTGAAATGTAGGGGGGAGCAGTGCAGTTGAGGGCTTTATATGTCAGCATGAGGATTTCTGTTTAATCCTGGAGGCAAGAGGAAGCCAGTGAAGGGATTGGCGGAGAGGTGCAGCAGATGAAGAGCGACGTGTAAGGAAGAAGAGCCTGGCAGAGGCATTAATTATGGATTGTAAAGGAGCTAGGCGGCAGCTAAGTAGACCAGAGAGGACGGAGTTGCAGTAGTCGAGATGGGTAAGGATGAGAGAGTGGATTCAAATCTTAGTTGTGTCTTGTGTAAGGAAATGTGGTGGAAGTGGCAGGTTTTAGCCAAGGACTGAATGTGAGGAGTGAAGGAAAGGTCTGAGTCAAGTGTTACACCAATACATCAGGCATGCTGGGTAGGGGTAATGATGGAATTATCAACAGTTATAGAAAATTGGAGAGGTTAAGATTTTGGAAGAAGGGGGGAAAATAAGGAGTTCAGTTTTGGAAAGATTTAGCTTAAGGTAGTGAGAGGACATCCAAGATGAGATATGAGAAAGACAGTTAGTGACACAGGTTAGTAAGGAAGGAGGTAGGTCTGGTGCAGAGAGGCAGATTTGGGTGTCATAGGCATACAAATTATATTGAAACCTGTGGAACTTTATTAAGGAACCTAATGATTGAAATAAGAAGGAAACTGAGGACAGAGCCTTGAGGTACCCCAACAGAAAGTGATAATGGGGCAGAGGATGCTCTGGAGAAGGCTACACTAAAGGTACAGTTAGATAGATAGGAAGAGAACCACAAGAGAGCTGTGTCGCAGATGCCAAAGGATTGGAGGGTTTGGAGCAAAAGAGGGTGGTCAACAGTGTCAAAGGCTGCAGACAGATCAAGGAGGATGAGCAGAGAGAAGTGGCCTTTGGATTTTGCTGTAAGTAGGTCATTGGTAACCTTGACAATTGCTGTCTCTGTGAAGTGATGGGGACAAAATCCAGATTGCAGTGGGTCAAGAAGAGAGTATAGTGTAAGGAAATGGGATAGACATGCATATACTAGCTTTTCAAGGAGCTTTGGGGCAAGAGGGAGTAGGGAAATAGGACGGTAGTTGGATGGGGAGGTTGGATCGAGGGAAAGTTTTTTGAGGATAGGTGTGACCAGTGCATGTTTTAGAGATGAGGGAAATATACCAGTGCTGAGGGGAGAGGATGAAAATGTATTATGCATACAATATTTCCAGAACAAGTATTTACTAGCACAAAAATTAAATCTTACTATCTAAGAAGCTATTAGTTATTTAATTATAGACAATTATAGGTATAGGTGTTATGTTGATGTATTCCTATATATAGTATATATATATATATATATATATATATTTATATATATATATATATATATATATATATATACAGTTAATATATATATATATATATATAATTATATATATATATATATATATATATATATATATTTATGTGTGTGTGTGTGTGCCTAGTACAGGTATTTTACACAAATAAAATAATGTCAATCTAGCATGGCTAAAAGGAAAAAGCAACAGGCTTTCCACAAAGTCAACGCTTTGGTCACTTATAATCACTGAGAACTGATTCCCACTTGTACCTTCTGTACTTGCAGAGATAACTGTTATTTGGTTCTATGCATGATAGCTCATTCTATAGGGTATATTTATCAATGTGCGAGCCTTGATACGAAGTAGCGTATCATGTCCGCTGCACATTGCGGCACATCGATAAATGCCGGCCCATGCCAAGCACCTAAACCAGGGTGTGAACCAGCTGATAAACTCCAAACTACTAGGTCTAGGCCCAAAGAGACGCACAGCATGTTGAAATCTCCTCATGCCACGAACTGCACCTGTAACCAAATAAACAATTGGAAGGGAAGGTGGGGGAATCCACAGGAGCAAAAAAGGGAGTGGGTTTTCTGTCCCAGGTCTATAAAGGGTAAGTACAGTCTTCCCCCTCTATTGCAACAATGTTGCACACACACACACACAGCACTCATTTCCAAGTATCCTTATCCCTTATGTACATTACAGGATAAATTTGTCTAGCTATGTGCAGCTGGTTTTTACAAATAATGTTGGACAGTGCGGCATTTTCAGTTTAACTTAGGTTAAATTGCAGATTTAATAGTCTCATAAACTTCTGAATATTTTTTGTAGAGATGTTGTCAGTCATTTACACATAAATTAATTTCTATTTTTACCACAGCTTAGCATGAATGAGTCTATATCCCACCATCTGAGTTTTGGTTTCAGTGTTTAATGTTCTGTAGAATAACATAACATAGTGATCTGTATGATTTTAGCACTATTTTTAGTACTCAATTACACAGTCCAATAACATGTTTAGTGGGCAAAGCAGTCTGATTAAGCACGTAATTTACCACAAATCTCCGTCTTAGTAACTGTGTTCATTTAGCACTATGCTCGTCTATTGAATGAACTATTTTCCTTAATTGAGCTTATCCCATTTAAATAATGACAAAGGCAGACCTTGTTATACATTTTTTTTTATAATCCCAACAGCATATGCAGTATCTTAGTGTTTAATACCACAAAAATGTTTTTACACAGAATATAATGCCGTTATAAAATAAACTGCAATACATACATTAATTTGCCCTAAACATATTAAAAATCAGTGTAAATATGTTTCTATCTTGTGTTATAATAAATAACTTCTCCCATAGGGGCCAATTTATCAAGGTTCGAATGGCCCCTGAAGCCCTTGTTTTTGTGCGAGCCTTTAGGCTCGCCAGAAAAAGTAGTTAAGAAGCAGCGGTCATAAGATCGTTGTTCCTTAACTGGTCCGCACCTCTGAGGCTGTGGACATGAATCCGCCCAATCTCATACAATCGGGCTGAGTGACACCCCTGGGTGGCATTGCACAAACAGTTCATCAGAACTGCTTGTGCAATGCTAAATGCCGACAGCGTATGCTGAGCGGATCATGTCGGACAGACATTTAATAAATCGGCCCCATAGAGTTTATACTTTAGTATGGAGTTATCCAGACATTGAAGGCTGCAAATTTGGATTTCATGATATCATTAAATGTTACATTAAAGGCACAGTAATTAAAAAATAAATGTTCTTGATCCAGATAGAGTTTTTAATTTTTGATAACTTTTCAATTCCCGTCCTTTCATCAGGTTTGCTTTGTTCTTGTTATATCCTTTGTTGAAGAACACACTGTATTTTGGTAGGCTTAAGAGCTGCAATGCACTACTGGGAACTACCTGCGACATGGTGGCTGCACAGATATGCCTTTGGTCATTGGCTCACCACTTGTGTTTAGCTTGCTCCAAAGTAGTGAATTGCTGCTCCTTGAACAAAAGATACCAAGAGAATGAACATAACATAACATTCCTTTAGGCAGTACTACAGTACTGGAATTTTCAGTATAGTTAATGGTTTCAACAAGCAACATTGGCTATTTCAAAAGACAAAATAAAGGAAAATGATTCCTTTGGTGGGGGGTAATACACTTCACAAGGTAAAAATCGATAATTGAGAATACAAGAAAAGGGGAGAAAAAAATGCAGTACAATGTACCTTTAAAATAAGTTGATTAAGGAACACTCAACACAAATTCTGCTATTCATAAGAAAAATGAAATATGTTTTTTTTTTGTCTGAAAACAATTGTGAAGTAAAAGCTGTTTAAATTTATATTGATGGATAGCTGTACCCTACTAAGGCTAATTAGTTGATAGGTATTTTATGCTAAAGCACATTGGTTTGTATATACTTCCTAATAATGTTTATTGGCTAAAAGGTTTTTCTGCTAATTCTCATTGGCTGATAGATACTTCCTGTTAGTGCTCATTGGCTGATAGGTATATCATTGGTTTATTAGTACTTCCTTCTAATTCTCAATAAGCATTAGAAGAAAGTACCTATAAGCCAGCTTTCATCAGTAGGGAGTAATACTGGTTTTTAGCTTAAAATTAAATATCAACAGCTTTTTATATTCTAGACAAAAATATAAACATGTTCATAGGCTGCCCTTTGATATGGATGATAAAACATTTTTGAAACCCATTTACAGCTCTCACTTATTAAATTTAGACAAACACCCCTAATGTGGCATTGCAATGGCTGACCCTACTCCAAGTTACTTAAAGTGACATAAAACTCCACAAAAATGTTTTATGAATCAGATAATACATACATTTCTAAACAATCTTCCAATATACTTCTATCAATTTTGCTTCATTCCTTTGATATCCTTTGTTGAAGGAACAACAATGCACTACTGCGAGCAGGCTGAACACACTGGTAAGCCAATACAAGTGTTATACTGTATATGCACAGTCACCAATAAACAGCTAACTTCCACCTCCTGAGCCTACCTAGGTATACTTTACAACAAAGGATATTAAGAAAACTAAGGCCTAGATTTGGAGTTTGGCGGTAGATGGGTTGTTAACGCTATGCAGGCTTTTTTCTGGCCGCACCATAAAATTAACTCTGGTATCGAGAGTCCAAAAAAAATGCTGCGTTAGGCTCCAAAAAAGGAGCGTAGAGCATTTTTACCGCAAATGCAACTCTCGATACCAGAGTTGCTTACGGACGCGGCCAGCCTCAAAAACGTGCTCGTGCACGATTCTCCCATAGGAAACAATGGGGCTGTTTGAGCTGAAAAAAAACCTAACACCTGCAAAAAAGCAGCGTTTCAGCTCCTAACGCAGCCCCATTGTTTCCTATGGGGAAACACTTCCTACGTCTGCACCTAACACCCTAACATGTACCCCGAGTCTAAACACCCCTAACCTTACACTTATTAACCCCTAATCTGCCGTCCCCCGCTATCCCTGACCCCTGCATTATATTATTAACCCCTAATCTTCCGCTCTGTAAACCGCCGCAACTTACATTATCCCTATGTACCCCTAATCTGCTGCCCCTAACACTGCCGACCCCTGTATTATATTTATTAACCCCTAACCTGCCCCCCTCAACGTCGCCGACACCTGCCTACACTTATTAACCCCTAATCTGCCGAGCGGACCTGAGCGCTACTATAATAAAGTTATTAACCCCTAATCCGCCTCACTAACCCTATCATAAATAGTATTAACCCCTAATCTGCCCTCCCTAACATCGCCGACACCTAACTTCAATTATTAACCCCTAATCTGACGACCGGAGCTCACCGCTACTATAATAAATGGATTAACCCCTAAAGCTAAGTCTAATCCTAACACTAACACCCCCCTAACTTAAATATAATTTACATCTAACGAAATTAATTAACTCTTATTAAATAAATTATTCCTATTTAAAACTAAATACTTACCTGTAAAATAAACCCTAACATAGCTACAATATAAATTATAATTACATTGTAGCTATTTTAGGATTAATATTTATTTTACAGGCAACTTTGTAATTATTTTAACCAGGTACAATAGCTATTAAATAGTTAAGAACCATTTAATAGTTACCTAGTTAAAATAATAACAAAATTACCTGTAAAATAAATCCTAACCTAAGTTATAATTAAACCTAACACTACCCTATCAATAAATTAATTAAATAAAATACCTACAATTACCTACAATAAAACCTAACACTACACTATCAATAAATAAATTAAATACAATTCCTACAAATAAATACAATGAAATAAACTAACTAAAGTACAAAAAATAAAAAGAACTAAGTTACAAAAAATAAAAAAATATTTACAAACATCAGAAAAATATTACAACAATTTTAAACTAATTACACCTACTCTAAGCCCCCTAATAAAATAACAAAGACCCCCAAAATAAAAAAATGCCCTACCCTATTCTAAATTAATAGAGTTAAAAGCTCTTTTACCTTACCAGCCCTGAACAGGGCCCTTTGCGGGGCATGCCCCAAGAAAATCAGCTCTTTTGCCTGTAAAAAAAAAACATACAATACCCCCCCCAACATTACAACCCACCACCCACATACCCCTAATCTAACCCAAACCCCCCTTAAATAAACCTAACACTAAGCCCCTGAAGATCTTCCTACCTTGTCTTCACCTCAACAGGTATCACCGATCCGTCCTGGCATCCGGTGCTGAAGAGGTCCAGAAGAGGCTCCAAAGTCTTCCTCCTATCCGGCAAGAAGAGGACATTCGGACCGGCAAACATCTTCATCCAAGCGGCATCTTCGATCTTCTTCCATCCGGTGCGGAGCGGGTCCATGTTGAAGCAGCCGACGCGGATCCATCCTCTTCTTTCTGCGTCTCCCGACGAATGACGGTTCCTTTAAGGGACGTCATCCAAGATGGCGTCCCTCGAATTCCGATTGGCTGATAGGATTCTATCAGCCAATCGGAATTAAGGTAGGAATATTCTGATTGGCTGATGGAATCAGCCAATCAGAATCAAGTTCAATCCGATTGGCTGATCCAATCAGCCAATCAGATTGAGCTCGCATTCTATTGGCTGTTCCGATCAGCCAATAGAATGCGAGCTCAATCTGATTGGCTGATTGGATCAGCCAATCGGATTGAACTTGATTCTGATTGGCTGATTCCATCAGCCAATCAGAATATTCCTACCTTAATTCCGATTGGCTGATAGAATCCTATCAGCCAATCGGAATTCGAGGGACACCATCTTGGATGACGTCCCTTAAAGGAACCGTCATTCGTCGGGAGACGCAGAAAGAAGAGGATGGATCCGCGTCGGCTGCTTCAACATGGACCCGCTCCGCACCGGATGGAAGAAGATCGAAGATGCCGCTTGGATGAAGATGTTTGCCGGTCCGGATGTCCTCTTCTTGCCGGATAGGAGGAAGACTTTGGAGCCTCTTCTGGACCTCTTCAGCACCGGATGCCAGGACGGATCGGTGATACCTGTTGAGGTGAAGACAAGGTAGGAAGATCTTCAGGGGCTTAGTGTTAGGTTTATTTAAGGGGGGTTTGGGTTAGATTAGGGGTATGTGGGTGGTGGGTTGTAATGTTGGGGGGGGTATTGTATGTTTTTTTTACAGGCAAAAGAGCTGATTTTCTTGGGGCATGCCCCGCAAAGGGCCCTGTTCAGGGCTGGTAAGGTAAAAGAGCTTTTAACTCTATTAATTTAGAATAGGGTAGGGCATTTTTTTATTTTGGGGGTCTTTGTTATTTTATTAGGGGGCTTAGAGTAGGTGTAATTAGTTTAAAATTGTTGTAATATTTTTCTGATGTTTGTAAATATTTTTTTATTTTTTGTAACTTAGTTCTTTTTTATTTTTTGTACTTTAGTTAGTTTATTTCATTGTAGTTATTTGTAGGAATTGTATTTAATTTATTTATTGATAGTGTAGTGTTAGGTTTTATTGTAGGTAATTGTAGGTATTTTATTTAATTAATTTATTGATAGGGTAGTGTTAGGTTTAATTATAACTTAGGTTAGGATTTATTTTACAGGTAATTTTGTTATTATTTTAACTAGGTAACTATTAAATAGTTCTTAACTATTTAATAGCTATTGTACCTGGTTAAAATAATTACAAAGTTGCCTGTAAAATAAATATTAATCTTAAAATAGCTACAATGTAATTATAATTTATATTGTAGCTATATTAGGGTTTATTTTACAGGTAAGTATTTAGTTTTAAATAGGAATAATTTATTTAATAAGATTTAATTAATTTCGTTAGATGTAAATTATATTTAAGTTAGGGGGGGTGTTAGTGTTAGGGTTAGACTTAGCTTTAGGGGTTAATCCATTTATTATAGTAGCGGTGAGCTCCGGTCGTCAGATTAGGGGTTAATAATTGAAGTTAGGTGTCGGCGATGTTAGGGAGGGCAGATTAGGGGTCAATACTATTTATGATAGGGTTAGTGAGGCGGATTAGGGGTTAATAACTTTATTATAGTAGCGCTCAGGTCCGCTCGGCAGATTAGGGGTTAATAAGTGTAGGCAGGTGTCGGCGACGTTGAGGGGGGCAGATTAGGGGTTAATAAATATAATATAGGGGTCGGTGGTGTTAGGGGCAGCAGATTAGGGGTACATAAGTATAACGTAGGTGGCGGTCGGCAGATTAGGGGTTAAAAAAATTTAATCGAGTTGCGGCGATGTGGGGGGACCTCAGTTTAGGGGTACATAGGTAGTTTATGGGTGTTAGTGTACTTTAGGGTACAGTAGTTAAGAGCTTTATGAACCGGCGTTAGCCCAGAAAGCTCTTAACTCCTGCTTTTTTTCTGCGGCTGGAGTTTTGTCGTTAGATTTCTAACGCTCACTTCAGAAACGACTCTAAATACCGGCGTTAGGAAGATCCCATTGAAAAGATAGGATACGCAATTGACGTAAGGGGATCTGCGGTATGGAAAAGTCGCGGCTGAAAAGTGAGCGTTAGACCCTATTTTGAGTGACTCCAAATACCGGCGGTAGCCTAAAACCAGCGTTAGGAGCCTCTAACGCTGGTTTTCACGGCTACCGCCAAACTCTAAATCTAGGCCTAAGTAAATTAGATAATTCAAGTAAATAAAAAGTTGTTTAAAATTGTATGCTCTATCTCAATCATGAAGGACACATTTTGAGTTTCATGTCCCTTTAACAAGAGACAATGGGGACGAATTATCAATGTGAGGACGAACATGATCCGCATATGCTGTCGGCATTTATCATTGCACAAGCATTTCTAGTGAAATGCTTGTGCATTGCCACCAACCCCTGCATATTCGCGGCCCCTGCATATTCGCGACCCCCTGTTATTACCGAAATTCAAATTATAACTCCGAATGTTGATAAGAACGAATATTCTTAAAAATTCTATAATCGAATGCTATTTACAGTTTTCGAATGTCACTTTCGAATTCGAATGTTTATAATTATATCAAATGTTCACATTCAAAATTTCGAATTTTACATTCTATTTAACAAATACTATTCAGAAGTTCAATAGTTCATGTGGTAGGGAGGGAATCTGGTAAATTGATACATAATAGATACAAATATATAATTTCAAATATTTATATATAGAATATTGCATAATTTGAATATTACATTTAAAGAAAGCATTAGAAATACTATTACAAACATAAATTCGAATTTTTCTAATTCAAATATTGCATAATTTGAATATTACATTTAAAGAAAGCATTAGAAATACTATTACAAACATAAATTTGAATTTTTCTAAACAAATATTTTCGAATGTAATTTTAAAATTCGAAACCGAACATTCGAAAATCGAATGTTAGAATGTTTTGTAAACAATCGAAATTCGATTTGAACAAACGTGTTAAAATTCGTTTCATTTTCGAATGTTGCAAAACATTCGCCAATCCCTAATTATGTGACAGCCATCAGCGAATCACAAATACATATAAGTATATTCTGGGAATTCTTGCACATGCTCAGTAGGAGCTAGTAACTCAAAAAGTAAATATAAAAAAACTGTGAACATTTTGTTGATGGAAGTAAATTGAAATTTGTTTAAAATCTCATGCTCTATCGGTATCATAAAAGTATAATTTTTACTTGAGTGTCCCTTAAATTTGTGAAAAACTCACAACATCTATAAAGAATTACACCCACTCCTCGTCTCAGATATGAGTTGCTAGTACTATGAACTTCTCAGTATATAGAACTATGAAGAATACCGGCATCAAAAACACCCATAAAACCTTATAGAACAAACTAATTAAAGGGACATGAAACCCATTCAGATAGAATATGCAATTTAAAATAACTTTCCAATTAATTTCTATTATCTCATTTGTTCTGTTCTCTTTCTATCCTTTGTTGAAAAGTGTACCTAGGTAGGCTCAGAAGCTGCTGATTGGTGGCGGCACTTATATGCCTCTTGTCATTAGCTTTTAATTAGCTCCCAGTAGTGCATTACTGCTCATTCAACAAAGGATACCAAGAGAATGAAACAAATCAGATAATAGAAGCAAATTGGAAAGTTGTTTAACCCCTTAACGACCGAGAACGTGCAGGGTACGTCCTCAAAAAAAAGGCAGTTAACGCCTGAGGACGTACCCTGCACGTCCTCGGTGTGGAAAGCAGCTGGAAGCGATCCTGTTTGCTTCCAGCTGCTTTCCGGTTATTGCAGTGATGCCTCGATATGGAGGCATCCTGCAATAACCTTTTGAAGCCATCCGATGCAGAGAGAGCCACTCTGTGGCCCTCTCTGCACCGGAGATCGGTGGCTTCCTTCGTTGGTGGGTGGGAGCAGTACCGGGAGGCGGGTGGCGGCCATCGATGGCCCTGGAGATGTGGAGGGGGGCGGGATCGTGGGCGGGGAGGGAGCGGGTGGGAACCGCTACACTACAGAAAAAGGTGTAAAATAAAGAAGGTTTAAAAGGGCAATCAGTTAAAAAAAGTTAAAAAAAAAAAAAACGATCAATGAGGTGGTGGGGGTTTGTGGTGGGGGGGGGGTTTGGGGAAGCTACACTACAGAAAAAAAAAACTAAGAAAAAAAGCCCTTTTTTGTGCAAGCTGGGTACTGGCAGACAGCTGCCAGTACCCAAGATGGCCCCCAATAAGGCAGATGGGGAAGGTTACAGAGCTGTTTTGGGGGGGATCAGGGAGGTTGGAGGCTAAGGGGGGTCCTACACAGCAGAAGAATTTTTTTATTTTTTTTAAAAAAACCTAAACCCCCCAAAAAGCTTTTATTTTAGTACTGGCAGACTTTCTGCCAGTACTTAAGATGGCGGGGACAATTGTGGGGTGGGGGAGGGAAGGGAGCTGTTTGGGAGGGATCAGGGGGTCTGATGTGTCAGGTGGGAGGCTGATCTCTACACTAAAGCTAAAATTAACTCTGCAAGCTCCCTACAAACTTCCTAATTAACCCCTTCACTGCTAGCCATAATACACGTGTGATGCGCAGCAGCATTTTGCGGCCTTCTAATTACCAGAAAGCAACGCCAAAGTCATATATATCTGCTATTTCTGAACAAAGGGGATCCCAGAGAAGCATTTACAACCATTTGTGCCATAATTGCACAAGCTGTAAATAATTTCAGTGAGAAACCTAAAATTGTGAAAAATTTAACGTTTTTTTTTTATTTGATCGCATTTGGCGGTGAAATGGTGGCATGAAATATACCAAAATTGGCCTAGATCAATACTTTGGGTTGTCTACTACACTACACTAAAGCTAAAATTAACCATACAAGCTCCCTACAAGCTCCCTAATTAACCCCTGCACTGCTGGGCATAATACACGTGTGGTGCGCAGCGGCATTTAGCGGCCTTCTAATTACCAAAAAGCAATGCCAAAGCCATATATGTCTGCTATTTCTGAACAAAGGGGATCCCAGAGAAGCATTTACAACCATTTGTGCCATAATTGCACAAGCTGTTTGTAAATAATTTCAGTGAGAAACCTAAAATTGTGAAAAAATTTGTGAAAAAGTGAACGATTTTTTGTATTTGATCGCATTTGGCGGTGAAATGGTGGCATGAAATATACCAAAATTGGCCTAGATCAATACTTTGGGATGTCTTCTAAAAAAAAATATATATGTGTCAATTGATATTCAGGGATTCCTGAAAGATATTAGTGTTCCAATGTAACTAGCGCTAATTTTGAAAAAAAGTAGTTTGGAAATAGCAAAATGCTACTTGTATTTATGGCCCTATAGCTTTCAAAAAAAGCAAAGAACATGTAAATATTAGGCATTTCTAAACTCAGGACAAAATTTAGAAACTATTTAGCATGTTTTTTTTTGGTGGTTGTAGATGTGTAACAGATTTTGGGGGTCAAAGTTAAAAAAAGTGTGTTTTTTTTCCATTGTTTCCTCATATTTTATAAAATTTTTTTATAGTAAATTATAAGATATGATGAAAATAATGGTATTTTTAGAAAGTTAATTTAATGGCGAGAAAAACGGTATATAATATGTGTGGGTACAGTAAATGAGTAAGAGGGAAATTACAGCTAAACACAAACACCACAAAAATGTAAAAATAGCCTTGGTCCCAAACGGACAGAAAATGGAAAAGTGCTGTGGTCATTAAGGGGTTAAAACTGTCTGATCTATCTGAATCATGCAAAAAAAACATTTTGGGTTCCTCTATAAAACAGTCCACACTAAAATACTTAAAAGCAATTAGAGATGAATAGAAGAAAAAAAGGAGACAACTTCATCAGCTTTGAAATAGAAAAACACAACTGGTGAGGCAAGCTACTTTGGGCTTGATTACGAGTGGCGCGCTAACAGTTAAGCGCGAGTGATAAGGGGTTTATCAAGACTGTTTGCATGCGTTGGGTTTTCTGCTCATATTACAAGTTAAAAATAAACGTGATCGCTTGAGCGCAACTGAAGTTAAGGCGCGTTGGGTTAGCGCAACCTCAGAGCTTTGGATAACTGTTTTGAGAAACAAAAAAGTGTCACTGAACACATCAAAAATACATTACAAAGTACAGTTACAATCATAATAAGACCATCTAATAATTTTTTTTTTTTTTTTAAAAATGCACAAAAAAGTTATAAGGGCTTAAACATATGAGGTCTCAGTTGTTAGAAAAAAAATGGCAGGCAAGAGGCTTTAACATAGACATACATACATACATACTGTATATATGTCTAAAGATGGATATGTATCGGAACATATTTTGGCTTAGGCAAACAAGGCACTTGCCTAGGGCAGCAGATTGAAGGGGGCTGCACATTTTTTGTGGCTATATTTGTAAAAATATTAGTTATTTTAGAAGTATTATACAGATATATAATGGGAGATTTAGCCAAAAGAGCTTACATTCTAATGGGTATAATACAATACTGCCCATGGAGTTTATAGTTTAGAAGTATCTCTCAACATTTATTTTATTCATATACCTGTAGCTAGTACCTTTAGTTCTGTTGACTTTCAGCACTTAGTATCGTGTTTGGGGAATTATTGTTTTCAGAAATCTGTGTTTGGGTATTTATGCATATTGTAGCAATATAGAGATGTGTGCATATACATCTATGTATGTCTGTGCCAAAAACAAATAATGTATTATGTTAGAGCATGTCACTATTTCACTCTTGTTTGCATATAACTATGTGTTTAACACTTACACTACTAGGAGCTAGATTACACATCTGGTGAGCCAATAACAAGAGGCATATGTGTATAGCCACCAATCATCATCTAACTTATACTAATGTAGCCTACTTTTTAAAAAAAGATACCAAGAGAAGAAAGTAAGATTCTTTTAAAATTCCATTACCCACCTGAAACACGAAAGTTTAAGTTTTACTTTTATTCCCTTTAAGCTAAATCTGTTTATTTTGATGATTAAACTAGGAGAAAATGTGTGTTTGTGTATAGCTTGTCTTATGGACACACGCTTCTTGGCTGATAAGAAAGACTACCTCACCTTTATTGGTAGTGATGTTGCAAATTGTTCGCCGGTGAATAGTTCCCGGCGAACATAGCATGTTCGTGATTGCCACAGTGGGCGAACATATGCGATGTTCGATCAGCCCCCTATTCATCATCATTGAGTAATACTTTGACCCTGTACCTCACAGTCAGCAGGCACATTCCAACCAATCAGCAGCAGACACTCCCTCCCAGACCCTCCTACCTCCTGGACAGCATCCATTTTAGATTCATTTGGAAGCTGCTTTCTTAGTGAGAGGAGGGACAGTGTAGCTGCTGCTGATTGAATAGGGAAATTGATAGCTAGGCTAGTGTATTCAGTGTCCACTACAGTCCTGAAGGACTCATCTGATCTCTGCTGTAAGGACAGCACCCCAAAAAGCCCTTTTTAGGACTAGAACATCAGTCTGCTTTTTTTTTTTTTTTCCCTGTGTAATCTAATTGCAGTTGCCTGCCTGCCAGCGTGTGTGTTAGGCTCACAGCGTATACTGTGCCCACTTGCCCAGTGCCACCACTCATATCTGGTGTAACAGTAGTGTAAATGTAAAAAAAAAAAAACTTTTTTGACTGTGAAACATCAGTCTGCTTGTGTAATCTAATTGCAGTTGCCTGCCTGCCAGCGTGTGTGCCAGGCCCACTTGCCCAGTGCCACCACTCATATCTGGTGTAACAGTAGTGTAAATTTAAAAAAAAACTTTTTTGACTGTGAAACATCAGTCTGCTTGTGTAATCTAATTGCAGTTGCCTGCCTGCCAGTGTGTGTGTCAGGCTTACAGCGTATACTGTGCCCACTTGCCCAGTGCCACCACTCATATCTGGTGTAACAGTAGTGTAAATTTAAAAAAAAACTTTTTTGACTGTGAAACATCAATCTGCTTGTGTAATCTAATTGCAGTTGCCTGCCTGCCAGCGTGTGTGTCAGGCTCACAGCGTATAATGTGCCCTTTTGCCCAGTGCCACCCCTCATATCTGGTGTAACAATAGTGCAAATTTAAAAAAAAAAAAAAAAAAACTTTTTTGACTGTCAAACATCAGTCTGCTTGTGTAATCTAATTGCACTTGCCTGCCTGCCAGCATGTGTGCCAGGCTCACAGCGTATACTGTGCCCACTTGCCCAGTGCCACCACTCATATCTGGTGTAACATTAGTGTAAATTTAAAAAAAAAACTTTTTTGGACTGTGTAACATCAGCCTGCTTGTGTAATCTAATTGCAGTTGCCTGCCTGCCAGCGTGTGTGTCAGGCTCACAGCGTATACTGTTCCCACTTGCCCAGTGTCACCACTCATATCTTGTTTAATAGTAGTGGGAATGGAGATGGCAGCATAATTGAGCTGCTCCGTGCAGGACATTGATAAAGGTGGCTGAAAAAAGTAATTAAGACTTAGCAAACAAACTTTGACTGCCAGCGGGCACTAAGCTGACTACTAGGGAAGAAGATGTGACTCTTTTGAGCCGGGTAAAGTGTTTGGAGTGGAGAAATAGAAGTGAAGCTTTGCCGAGCTCTGTGAGAGGAGGCGCCATCTTGACAGCCCACATGGGAGATAAATACGGCACAGACAAGTGAATTACTATGGAACTCCTGCTTGTAAGTTTTCCCAAGACTTAAAATAATTTTTAGTAGAAACCGAAACGCAGTGTGATTGTAAATTCAAGGCTGTCATTTAAACTGCACATACGAAAGATCAATATCTATGACACATCAGATGTAGCCTGCAACCGGTATAGAAGCAGATTTTACCGCATGGCGAGGCAGTAATAAGCCTATTAAATGAGAACCAGGCAGTGTTAAGTAACGAAGAGGGGAAAATAACACCCTTTGAGGGATCGGATAGCCTGACAGGGTAAAGTCACAGCATGTTAAAGAATGAGAGAATCTAGTTGCGACCATGCAGGTCGGTCTGAAGTCCTTCAAGTCTGCAGCCCTAACTCCTGTAAATGTCCAGACAACTGCATAGAGAAACTCAGGCTGTATGTCAGGCTCCCCTCTATCCAAGGACAGAGCTAGTTACTAAAGAGATAAGTCGTGACCCTATACTCTGTGATACCCATGGATTCTAAAGAGCTCAGAAATTATATATAAGGAAAAGCTAAGACATTAGCCCCATATACAAAGTGTTTGGTTGTCTGCTGATGCGTTCTAATGTAAAACTGTTATTCTACATCCTGTTACTAGTAAGCTATCGCATGCCATAATAAGAAGAGCTGAATATTTTGATATATACAGAGGAGACAGAAGGATTAAACAGAATAAGAGGTAATGGCAGCCAGAAAATTAAACAAACCTCCCGCTACGGGGAAGGCAGCAGCGGCCAACTTGTTCTTTAAGCCCTCTAAAGGGGAGAAAACGGTGGAACCCCCGGATTCAGAACAAGTGGGGATCATGGAAGAAGATTTAGACTCTCAGACAGGTGAAGCTGCCTTAATCCCGGTTACCCGGGCTGATATTAAAATGCTAGTCTCAAAGCAAGATATTGATAAAAACTTTGAAAAATTGTGGACTAAGATGGACTCCTTTCAGACCACCATCACCAATAGTCTCACAGAACTAAAGCATGAGATGCAGGATCTGGGAGCTAGAGTTTCCACGCTGGAAGATAATGAGAATAATATTGAGGAGAAAGTGACCGCTATGACCCAAAGATCACAAGACCATCAGCTAGAAATAGATTCTATACAAGACAAGATGGAAGATTTGGAGAATCGCTCACGGAGAAGCAATTTGAGGCTGAAAGGAGTTCCGGAGACCGTTTCACAGACAGACCTTCAGTGCTACTTAAAGCAATTGTTCAGGGCGGTCACTGGATCCTCAGAAGAAGACAACTTCCACATAGAGAGGGCTCATAGCGCCCTGAAAGCAAAGCCAAAGGGTGATTTCCCACCCAGAGATGTAATAGTGAAATTGCTTCGTTTCCCAGAAAAAGAGGCAATTCTTATGGCGGCCAGGAAGAACCCAACCTTCAAATATCAAGGAGTGGTAGTGCAGTTTTATCAAGATTTGTGTACACGCACACTGATGAGAAGGGGCTCACTCAGGCCCCTCACACAACTGCTCCGGAAACAACAAATTAACTATCGATGGGGATTCCCCTTCGCCCTGCATATCATGCATGAGGGGAAAACCCTCTCAATAAAAGAAAGGAAGGATATCCCGGATATCTGTGAATATCTTGGTCTGGAATCACCGGACCTTCCATCCACCCACAGCGACTCAGAAGCAGAACAACAGCCACATAGAGACAACATCCACAAAAGAGCCAAATGGATTAAAGTCACCAAAAAGAAACCAAAATGACTTAATGCATGACTGCTGATTCTGAAACTCCAAGATGACACGAGATTGGTCCTCATGATCAGACTGGTGGCAGATGAGTATACAAAGTTTACTGTTTCACACTGTTTTCTTTATAGGGTTAAGCTACAACTGCAAAGACTCTGTTGATATGATAATGGACACTGTTTTATCTGGCACACTGATGCATTGAACATTTTTGAACTTTGCCCAGTGACCAGGTCTTTATATTGCTATAGATTAAAAATGCACCTTATTAGTTAGTTTAGCTGTTTTTAAGATGTTTAGATTTCCTGCACAAAACTATTTACCTAAAGGGTTAGATGAACAATAACTGTTATAATAGGGCATTGAGCCTATACAATTGTTATGTTATACTTGAAAGGTTTAGTTTTTCATTTTCTAGGTTATTCAGTCTATGTGTTATAACGGGTACTTTGGGTTGGCGCAGGTTGCTATGGGTCCAGGCAAATACTCCACTAAGATAACAAATGACACCTACACTCACAATCCTCTCGCATAATGTGAGAGGCTTAAATACAAATATTAAGCGCAAGACAGCAGTTAATCAATACTTGAAGCTAAAGGCTAAGATTGTTTTCCTTCAGGAGACACATTTTACCCAAGAATTGATTCCCAAATTTTGGCACAGACATTATCCAATACATTACCACACCACTACAGACCAAAAAAAAAGAGGAGTTTCAATCTTAATCCACTCATCTTTGCACTTTATAAAAGAAGAAGTAATAACAGACCCGGAGGGGAGGTTTCTTATAGTCAGAGGGAGGATACATGATACGAAGGTAACGCTCTGTAATGTATATGCCCCGAATGAACAGCAACACTTGTTTTTCAAACAGATCTCATATCACCTTACCCAATGGTCCCAGACTAGAACAATCATGGCTGGTGACTTTAATATTTCACTATCACCACATGTCAGAGACTTGACAAACAAAATCTCAAAGAAATTGAATAGACAAAAATCAATAGCCAAATCAATAAGAGACTCATTGGCCTCACATAATCTAGTGGATACCTGGGAGACCCTTTACGGAGAAACGACAGACCACACATTCTACTCACATGCACACAGGTCGTATACTCGACTGGACTATGTAACGGTTAGTCAGATGATGATCCCTAATATAATAAGCGCTTCTATAGTTCCCTGTGTATGGTCAGACCATTCTATGGTACATGTGGAACTAAAGGGAATACTAAATTATCAAAGACAAAGATCCTGGACATATGACCCACAAACTATTGGTAATGCTCATGCCCTTACTTAAATGACCAAACTACTTAAAGAATACTGGGAATTAAATAGGGGGTCCACATTAAACCAACTCTCCGACTGGGCAGCACATAAGCCTTATATGAGAGGAATGTTTATACAGGAAAAGGCCAGGATTAGGAAACTTTCTCATAGGACTATAGACGAACTCCAGGAGGAAATCCACACACTAGAAACACAACATAAACAAACCTTATCGGTAGCCACTTTTAAATTGTTACAGACCAAAAGAAAGCTATTAGCAAAGATTTTAAATGATTCGGCCACAAGAGCTATTCAGAGATTAAAGACCTCATACTTTATTTATTCAAATAAACCGGATAAATATTTAGCCAATAAATTGAGGGAAAGAGTGAAAATGCATTCTATCCCGACCATTCAGACTAAAGAAGGTACTAAAACATCAAACCCACAGGAGATCACGAATACCTTTGCATCCTATTATGAATCACTTTATGACGGTAAAAAGGTTACTAGAACACCTCAGACACACACTAAAACACTAGAATTTCTGAGACAAGCTCAGATTAGAAAAATTTCCACCGCAAATAAAGAGAGTTTGAATGCAGAGATAACTTCCCAAGAAATCCTGAGTGTTTTGAAGGATCTTAAGGTGGGTAAGGCAGCAGGCCCTGATGGCCTAACCAGTGAATATTATAAGGCCTTTAAAAAGGAGTTAGTCCCACACTTAAAAACGTTCTGTAATGATATCATGAAAGGAGTGGAGATCCCTATGGACTTACTAAGAGCCAAGATTGTAGTTATTCCCAAGCCTGGGAAAGACCCTACACAATGCAAAAACTACAGACCTATTTTATTAATTAACCAGGACATAAAAATACTAACAAAAATTCTGGCCAACAGACTTAAGACAGTGCTCCCGGAGATTATTCACCCTGACCAGGTGGGGTTCATTCAAGGAAGGGAAGCTCCAGACAATGTCCGAAGAACAATAGACTTGACTGAATGCTTGAAAATAGGGGAAACGCCTTCTCTGCTCCTATCACTGGACGCGGAGAAGGCGTTCGACAGAATTGACTGGTTGTACATGTTGGAGGTACTGATGGGTTACGGTTTCGAGGGCGACTTTGTACAGGCAATTAAAGGAATCTACTCAACACCATCGGCTACAATAAGCGTTGCGGGATACCAATCTAGATCTATACCAATATTGAATGGTACAAGGCAGGGTTGTCCCCTGTCCCCACTGCTGTTCGCTCTTTGTATCGAGCCGCTAGCTTCCAGAATTAGGAGATCAGATGATATTAGTGGAGTTAAAATAGGAAAAAAAGAATATAAATTATCGTTGTTCGCAGATGACATCCTTCTGACAATAACTAAACCTTTAAATTCCATGACGCATCTATACAAGGTGTTACAAGAATTTTCAGAAATATCTGGCTACAAGGGGTCAATATACAGGGAGTGCATAATTAATTAGGCAAATGAGTAATTTTGACCACATCATCCTCTTTATGCATGTTTGTCTTACTTCCAAGCTGTATAGGCTCGAAAGCCTACTACCAATTAAGCATATTAGGTGATGTGCATCTCTTGTAATGAGAAGAGGTGTGGTCCAATGACATCAACACCCTATAGCAGGTGTGCAAAATTATTAGGCCAACTTCCTTTCCTTTGGCAAAATGGGGTCAAAAGAAGGACTTGACAGCTCAGAAAAGTCAAAAATAGTGAGATATCTTGCAGAGGATGCAGCACTCTTAAAATTGCAAAGCTTCTGAAGCGTGATCATCGAACAATCAAGCTTTTCATTCAAAATAGTCAACAGGTCGCAAGAAGCGTGTGGAAAAACCAAGGTGCAAAATAACTGCCATGAACTGAGAAAAGTCAAGCGTGCAGCTGCCAAGATAGCCACTTGCCACCAGTTTGGCCATATTTCAGAGCTGCAACATCACTGGAGTGCCCAAAAGCACAAGTGGTGCAATACTCAGAGACATGGCCAAGGTAAGAAAGGCTGAAAGACGACCCACCACTGAACAAGACACACAAGCTGAAACGTCAAGAGCTGGGCCAAGAAATATCTCGAAGACTGATTTATCTAAGGTTTTATGACTGATTGAAATGAGAGTGAGTCTTGATGGGCCAGATGGATGGGCCCGTGGCTGGATTGGTAAAGGGCAGAGAGCTCCAGTCCGACTCAGACGCCAGCAAGGTGGAGGTGGAGTACTGTTTGGGCTGGTATCATCAAAGATGAGCTTGTGGGGGCCTTTTCAGGTTGAGGATGGGAGGTCAAGCTCAACTCCCAGTCCTACTGCCCAGTTTCTGGAAGACACCTTCTTCAAGCAGTGTGGTACAGGAAAGAAGTCTGCATCCTTCAAGAAAAACATGATTTTCATGCAGGACAATGCTCCATCACAACGCTTCCAAGTACTCCACAGCGTGGCTGGCAAGAAAGGGTATAAAAGAAGAAAATCTAATGACATGGCCTCCTTGTTCACCTGATCTGAACCCCATTGAGAACCTGTGGTCCATGATCAAATAGTGAGATTTACAAGGAGGGGAAAACAGTACACCTCTCTGAACAGTGTCTGGGAGGGCTGTGGTTGCTGCTGCACGCAATGTTGATGGTGAACAAGTCAAAACACTGACAGAATCCATGGATGCAGGCTTTTGAGTGTCCTTGCAAAGAAAGGTGGCTTATATTGGTCACTGATTTGGTTTTTGTTTTGCTTTTGAATGTCAGAAATGTATATTTGTGAATGTTGAGATGTTATATTGGTTTTCACTGGTAAAAATAAATATTGAAATGGGTATATATTTGTTTTTGTTAAGTTGCCTAATAATTATGCACAGTAATAGTCACCTGCACACACAGATATCCCCCTAAAATAGCTATAACTAAAAACAAACTAAAAAGTACTTCCAAAACTATTCAGCTTTGATATTAATGAGTTTTTTGGGTTCATTGAGAACATGGTTGTTGTTCAATAATAAAATTAATCGTCAAAAATACAACTTGACTAATAATTTTGCACTCCCTGTAGATAAGTGCGAGGCCTTTACCGATCTCACTCCCCTCTCATATAAAGAAGCTTTTAGAGGTCAACTTTGATATCTCTTGGGTCAAGGCATTCCCTTCATACTAGAGAGATAAAGCTAGCAGACTCGTATCATAAGCTCTACAACTAAATTATATCCCTTTATATCACACAATTAGACAGGGAATTACATAATTGGAAGAAAGGCAACTTCTCGTGGTATGGCCGTCTGTCATCAATAAAAATGAATATACTTCCCAGACTAACTGTATTTATTTCGTGCCCTACCCAATTAAGGTCCCCCATCAGGACCTAAAGAAACTACAAACGTATCTCCACTCCTTCCTGAGGGGGAAATAGGGGAGCAAGAATTGCGTCACAAATTTTAGCTTAACATAGACAGAAAGGAGGGGTTGGTGTACCAAACTTAGGCCGATTACTATCAAGCTGCTAGGACAGCTCAAACAACAATTTTAAGTAAACAGTCGAGTGAAGTAGTGTGGACTAAAATAGAAAGAGATCTGGCAGAACAAGAAAAATTCGGATGGTATTTTATGGGATTCAGGTAAAGAGGGCAGATTTTTGCTTAGGAGCAATCCGTACCATACTAGAATCACAAAGGTGTTGGAATCTGGCCATGAAATTCCATACACTCCTACCCAATCACTCATGGATCAGGCCCATAAAATATCTTCTACCAAAAGAGTTACATAGCTATGTAGGTAAATGGGACAAACAAGGGATTATATAGGGTAGCAGATCTAGTGGTACAGGAAAAGGTAGCAACCTATAACCATTTACGTGACATATTACAGCTGGACAAAACTGCATTGGTTTTGCATATCTTCAGGTTTCCTCAGCGCTTAACCAGTTAACATTAAACTTCACAACAGACAACTTACCACTAGTTTTGAAAGAATATGCAAATCAGAGCATAGAGAGAAAGGAGTAATTTTCCAAGATATACATGGATATTCAAGCTGATAAGCTTAATACCAAATCCAACATCATTCTGAAGTGGGAAGCAGATGTAGGTTCCATACACTCCCGAGGGAAGAGTGGGATCAGATATTCCATGAGTCCTGCAAAGGTTTGGTCAAGTGCAGACTTACGGGAAAACACTATAAAAACAATATTTAGATGGTACTTAATCCCGACTAACACATCTCATTATTCAACTAATAAGAGCAAACTATGTTACAGAGGATGTGGTGGGATTGGTACTATAATTAGGGAATACCTGGGCTAGGTTAAATGATCTACTAAGCTATCTACTAGACAAACAAATAACATTGACCATAGACCAAGCACTTTTAAATAGAGACCTGCCAAGATTCAATACCGTCAATTAATAAGTTCACTAAAATATTATGTACAATAACTAGAATATGCATAGCCAAATATTGGAAAATAGGTAACCCGACTTGGAAAGAAGTCACAGATAAGATTCAGGATATATACCTCTTTTTCAGAAGGAGCTTCACGATTGCAAGGAAATACAGGCCAATTTCAGAAAATATGGTATTATTGGATACTAAAGGGAGATACCCAAAGAGGACAGAGGTAGTAATGGGATAGAGAGACTCTCTGAGTGGAGATATCAATATAGAAAGAAGGCCACCTATAGAGTTAAGGGTCCTCTCTCTTGGTGCCAAACCCAATACCCACCTGACAATACTATAAGCTGTGAAATAAATGTGATAAAATTGTGGACAAAAAGTGATTCATAAAATATACATATGTGTGAAACCTAAATATTTATAAAAGTTCATATAAGGATATGTGTGTTCTTCCAAAATCTTCACGCTTCTATTTTTCTTTTGATCCTCATATGAAAAGAAAGAAGAAATGCCACATAGCGTAACTCTGTAACCTTTTTTTCAATGCAGAATATGTATTGCAAATGATTACTCACATTGAGATGGAGCTATAGCCAATACTCAGGTTAGTGCGCACACCCAATGTTATACTGTTGGGTAAACAGTTGCTTGAACAGGATTTTGAATAAAAAGATTTATTTAAAATACAAATATAAAAAACGCCACAAGAGCTGCAAAGACCACCAAATACAATAGGATTGGCAATACAATCAAGTATTTGCTCAAGTTGAGCTTATACACAATACCAGAGACCGTGGTAAGGAGTGCATGAAATTTAACCACACAACCTCCCCCTTAAGAGTCCAGTATATGTTGCTCTCCTTACTGGTGTGCAGATCTTGGAAGGACGCCCAAAGAACAATATATCCGACGTACGTTTCGCAAAAAAAAGCTATACTGGAATCTTAAGTGGGGAGGTTGTGTGGTTAAATTTCTGCACTCCTTACCACGGTCTCTGGTATTGTGTATAAGGCTCAACTTGAGCAAATACATAATGTATTGCCAATCCTATTGTATTTGGTGGTCTTTGCAGCTCTTGTGGCGTTTTTTTATATTTTATTTTAAAATAAATCTTTTATTCAAAATCTGTTCAAGCAACTGTTTACCCAACAGTATAACATTGGGTGTGCGCACTAACCTGAGCTTGGCTATAGCTCCATCTCATGTGAGTAATCATTTGCACATACACATTCTGCATTGAAAAAAAGGTTACAGAGTTACGCTATGTGGCATTTCTTATTTCTTTTCATATGAGGATCAAAAGAAAAATAGAAGCGTGAAGATTTTGGAAGAACACAATATCCTTATATGAACTTTTATAAATATTTAGGTTTCACACATATGTATATTTTTATGATCACTTTTTTGTCCACAATGTTTATCACATTTATTTCACATTTTTGCGTTTTTGTGATATTAATGGTATTTGTTATCAATACTAATAAGCTACTATAAAATGTAAAATAACCATACAGACAAATGTTTCATTTTCTTTTTTCCTTTTACAAGTTTATTTTTTTTTATCCTTTTTAGTTATGAACAAGTTAGTGATAAGGTTATTTGTTTACTTAGTTGCAATGTTAAACAAGAATATGATAAAATTCACTTCCAGAGCACAAAGGAACGTAAATACTTTTATTCTCTCAGGCTTAAGAGACAGTGGCACTCAATATAGATGTGGTCTACAAAAGAATGGGCAAAAAGGTATTACGGAGTCACATGTAATGACATAAAACATAAAGGACTTGAGCAAAGACTTGTTAAGTAATGATGATAAACAGAATGGTAATCTGTGTAAGAACTAAAGACCTTTATTGACAATGTAACTGTCGGATGATAAGTGTTTGTATTTGCTTTTGGAACTGAAATAAAAAATTCTTTTAACATAAAAAAACAAAAACTTTTTGGACTGTGAAACATCAGTCTGCTTTTTTGTGTCAGGCTCACAGCGTATACTGTGCCCACTTGCCCAGTGCCACCACTCATATCTTGTTTAATAGTAGTGTAAGTGTACATTTGATGATGTTATAAAAGCAGGTTATTTCCAAACAATTTAGGAATGTTAGGTGATTTATGCCCTTTATGGTTTAAAACCAGACTCTGCATCAACTATGTAATTTTCCATGGCAGTTTTGCCATGGATCCCCCTCCGGCATGCCACAGTCCAGGTGTTAGTGCCCTTGAAACAACTTTTCCATCACTATTGTGGCCAGAAAGAGTCCCTGTGGGTTTTAAAATTTGCCTGCCTATTGAAGTCTATGGCGGTTCGCCCGTTTCTCCCGTTCGCGAACCCAAATTTTTAGGTTCGCAACATCACTATTTTTTGGTTGATAAAGACAAGTCCACTCTCCTTACCCCCCCCAAAAAAAAGTTTCTTCACAAGAATAGTTATTCAAAAAAATACAACTTTAATACATATTAAAATTACCTGTCAACATGTAACAAAGGAAAATATCTATTTTTTAAAGGGATACTGAACCCAAATTTTTTCTTGCATGATTCCAGATAGAGCATGCAACTTTCTAATTTCAAAAAAGCAGAATGTATGCTTACAAGCCAGCCCATCTTTGGTTCAGCACCTGGGTTGCAACTTGCTGATTGGTGGTTAAATGCAGCCACCAATCAGCAAGCGCTATCCAGGGTACTAAACCACAAATGGTCCGGCTCATAATCTTACATTACATTTTTTTCAAATAAAGATACCAAGAGAACAAAGAAAAATTGTATAATTGGAGTAAATTAGAAAGTTGATTAAAATTGCATGATCTGGGGCAGATTATAAAGAGCCGAATGGCCCCTGATGCCCCTGTTTCCGTGCGAGCCTTCAGCACGCCGTAAACAGCAGTTATGAAGCAGCTGTCTTAAGACTGCTGGCTCCATAACTGGTTCGCTGCCTCTGAGACAGCAGTCTGCAATCCGCCCAAATCCTATGTGATCGGTGCTGATTGACACCCCCCTCCTAGTCGCCAATTGGCCGGGAATCTGCAGGGGGTGGCCATTGCACAAGCAGGTTCACAAGATCTGCTTGTGCAATGATAAATGCCGACAGCTAATGCTGTCGGCATTCATTGATGTCGGTCGGACATGATCTGCTGAGCGGGATCATGTCGGACAGATCGATAATAAATCAGCCCCTATCTGAATCATGAAAGAAAAAAAGTGGTGTTCAGTATCCCTTAACTACTGCCCTTGGAGCTTCTCTCTTGTAGTATATAGTCATTTTTGTTTACTCATCATAACTAGTAGTGCGCTCTCTGACATCACTGATTTGTGAGCTTAGCAATTCTCTGGTTTACCTTGGCAGGATACTTAAATAAAGTGTTACATTGTAGATACTTAAATGAAAGGGTTAAAAACCAGGGCGCAATTAATTGAAACACAGCAAATCCTCTGAGAAATCAAACTGAGGAAACACATTATTATTATACCATCTGCCTGTGGTTCTCTTGCAAGTGGGATGTCATGCTCTGATTCCTGGCGGATATTATTAGGATTGTGCTTTTAGGATGAGCACAAGTTGGAGATGCTGTGATGTTCAAGCTGACAGTTTAGCCATGGAAGATACATTGTAAATGACAATGCTCAGTCTCACAATGTAGTATTTAAAGTGAATGTAAAGTTTAATGAATAGGTTGCCCGGTTTTCAAAAATACTCTTAAAAACAGGGGGCATTTTCATTTATTAAATCTTTACATTGAAGCTTTTTTTTTAAATACTTCATTACTTTATGTAATTTGCACAGCAATAATGAATCTGGCTTTCCTCCAATCGTTGTGTGGCCCACAAGCTGGACACCAAAGGGGGAATGCAATGATTGGAGAAGCCAGATTCGTCATCGATCTGCTAACTACAGCAGGAGCTACAGGTGGAGGATCGCCGGTCCTGCATCCATAAAGGTAAGTATTTTAAAAATGAAGCTTCAATGTTAAAGTTTAATGAATGAAAGTTCTCCTCTTTTTTCAGAGTATTTTTAAAAAACCTGGCACTTATTCATTAAACTTACATTCACTTTAAGGGGATGGTGTGTCCAGTCCCTGCAAATATTGGCTTTTGTACTTTTATAGACATAGGGATAGAAAATGTCAATTAGATATACACTGGTTTAATTTGGTTCTATTAGATGACTATACAAAAAGACACATTGCTACTTAAAATAACTTCTCAAATGGTTGATCCCTATAAGTTTACTTTTAATATTAAAAGAACATTAAACAGACATGAGAAAGCCAAACCTTTTCTTTCTGATTCAGATAGAACATACAAATTTTAACAAATTTAAATTTCACTTTTATTATTTAATTTGCTTTGTTCTGTTCCAATTGTTGAAAAAGGCATACCCAGATATCTATCGTTGGCTTACTGATGTGTTCAGCTAGTAGTGGCATTGCTGCTCCTTCAATAAATGATGCCAAGAGTATGAAGCAAATTTATATTATGAAGGTCAATTGGAAAATCGATTAAAATTGTATGCAAATATCCCTTTAAGTATTTGAGTAAGATTTGGTTTTTTTTTTCTATCTAGAAAGAGACAACAAGCACATGTTGTAACCTAGATATTCGGTAAAGCATTTAAATAAAACCTAGGTTACAGAAATTACTTTTTGGCCTCTCTAGGTAGAGGTGCAAGAAGCCCAATTTTTGTACAATACAAGTGGTGTTGAATGTTCCTTTAACGTTACAACAGTACTCTAATAAAGGTTTGCTATGCACAAACATGGTTGTGGTTATTTAAAAGCGCAACATAGAAGATAATATTGCATTATTTCACAATCCAATGTTCTGCACATAGCAGAATATGTTCTGTATATTCTTAAATAGATATTTAAATATATATCTGATGGATATTTGCACATATAAATATATATATTATATTTACATACCTATATTTATACATCATTATATATAGGTATATATATATATATATATATATGTAGGAATTCTATGTAAAAATAAATAGAATATATGCTGCTATGAGCAGAACAGTTGGAATGTAATACTATTTACAGTATTTCATAATTAAATACATTATTAAAAAAAAATATTTCATAAATATGATTTTTCATTGTTTAAATCTACTTGACTGCAATGCATTTAAATGTGTATATATATGTATATATATATATATATATATATAATATATTATAAAATATATATAGTGTGTGATGTGTGTGGTGTACATATGTATGTACAGTACTATGCAAAATGTTTAGGCCCACCATTAGATTTGTTGTTTTAGCAAGTTTTAATGACCATTCATATTTATTTTGTTTTGGTCTCTCTATTAAAGGGACACTAAACCCCAAATTTTTCTTTCATGAGTCAGATAGGGAATACAATTTTAAACAATATTCCCATTTACTTATATTATCTAATTTGCTTCATTCTTAGATATCCTTTTTAAAGAAATAACAATGCACATGGGTGAGCCAATCACACAAGGCATCTGTGTGCAGCCACCAATCAGCAGCTACTGAGCCTATCTAGATATGCTTTTCAGCAAAGGATATCAAGAGAATAAAGCAAATTGGTCAATAGAAGTAAATTAGAAAGTTGTTTAAAATTACATGCTCTTTCTAAATCATGAAAGAAAAAATATGGGTTTCATGACCCTTTAAGATACAAAGAAAAAATGCAGGAACAAAATGGCTTCTTCAGGCAACAGTCAGTATTTAGTGTGGACCTCCCATGGTACCAAGGCACATATTGAACTCTCTTGGGAGACTGTCATGAAGTTTTCTGAAGTAATCTTCTGTATATTATACCAGGCTTCTTTCAAGCACTTCCCAGAGTTTTTTCTTTTAGAATTAGGTTGGTCTTTTATTTATTTCTCTGCCCAGGTGATCCCATACTGCCTTTATAATATTCAGGTCTGGATTCATTGGAGGCCAGTCCATGACTGTCAGTGTTTTATCAGCTGTTTTTGTCTCTAAATATGATTTCACTGCATTAGTAGTGTGCTTGGGATTGTTATCATGATGAAAAATAAAACCATTCCCAATAAGGTGCTTTCCTGAAGGAATGGCAAGATGAATAAAAACCTGTCTGTACTTTTCAGCATTCATGATCCCATTAATGCGGAAACTCTAACCAACACCCCTGTCAGAAATGCAACCCCAAACCAGGACAAATCCACCACCATGTTTTAATGAAGGTTGCAAGCACTCATTCTTCTATCTCTCTCCAACTATTGTCGAAGATTGCTCCCAAAAATTTCAAACTTAGATTTGTCACTCCATAATACTCTTTTCCACTGATCTTCATTCCAATCTTTGTGAACTTTAGCATATCTTAGCCTTTTTACCCTATTCCCTTTCTGAAAAAGTGGTTTCTTGGCTGCTACCCTTCCACAAAGACCATTCCTGATCAAGCTTCTTCGGACTGTAGAAGGGTCATCTTGGCATCCCGAAGAAGCTGCCAGATGTTGAGTCAGTGTCAGGGTTTTTTTCCCTGTTTTGTTTGCCATGTGCTGCTGGCAGCCATTTTACTCACCTCTCTTCCTGACTATGGTGCATTGTGGGGGAGCTGCTCATTTCCTGCACTTCCTTTTATGGCCAGACTGGTGTGCATCATCCATGTGAGACAGGATGCAGTCTCAGAATTGTGATGTCATCACTTATTATTTAAAGGGCCTCTGTTCAGTATGCTTTGCCCTTTGCGTTGTTTTAGACCTGTTTGTGAAGAGTTCCTGTGTATTACCTGGCTGCCTGACGTCCTTCCTGGTTCTGATCCCTGGCTTGTTCCTGACTGTTTTCCTTTGTTGCTGATTCCGGCTCGTCTGACTATTCGCTTTGGCTCCTGACTCGGCTCGTCTGACTTACCAGCTCTGTTTTGACTCCTGGCTTGTTATTTTGACTTAGGTGGACTTTTTATTATTTTTTGCTATTAATAAAGGTGTGATTATTTTTGCACTGGAAAACAGCATTAACACCAGGAGCGGGCATTATGAGTATCTTGTAATGCCCTTTGGCCTATGTAATGCTCCTGCTGTTTTTCAGGAATTATTAATGATGGATAGTAGTAGTAGATGGAGCTGGGTCTATTGAATGATTTTCTCTAGTAGTGAAGAGAAAAAAGGCTTGATGCATATATTGAAGCCAATTAATATGGGTGCAGTATACTCACTCCATAAGATGAATCTTTACAGCTGAAAGGGAACGTAGCGTCAGGTATGGCAAAAGTCCACAGGTTCCTGGAGTCAAATATTGAAATTTCAGGTTTTATCCAAAAGTGGACTATAAATGAATAGAGACCCAAATGACAAAAGTATCCAGTGTATAATTGAAAAAAATGTAGTAACTTACTCCATAAATAAGGAGATTCCAGCTCAGCACAGCAAAACAAGATCTTGACAATCTTTCAACAAAGATAAAAGGTTTTATTTGCTTCAAAACGCTGTTTCAACGTATTACACGTTTACTCTTTATCAAGAGCATACATTAAAATAAATAAAACAGGTAAGTAAAACCAAGTATTGAGTGTGTTTGCTGTGGCTACAGGCTGGTTTATATACAGGGTGAACAATTAGTTCCAATTTCCTGTTGAGCACAGGAAATTGGACTCACAAAAACTTCATAAAATGTTTAACACTATATATATGCATCAATAGTAAACTATTCCTGAAAATAAAAAATGAAGAGAAATATATTTTAATGAAAATCATTAAAAAACCATCAAAGTTAAAAATAGAGGCTAAGTTTAGTAATTGGATACGTTATTTAACCAATCAAAACACTTCTTGGATATTTAGACCAATGAACAGACAGTAGTATAAAGTCCTCAATCGAGTAGTCCGTTTTGTAACAGTTCCTTTTCAGGGTCCGATCTGTGGTCATGTGCTTTTCTTGTCCAATCAGAGGACTGCTGTAATCCAAGGGTGAAAGCATCAATCCGGAAGAGTCAAAGTTCTGTGTACTAATAGAGGGAGTGTCCCGAATGACATCAGACATACATCTCAGCCAATAAAACAAGATAAATAATTCTGAAACAAAAGCAGAAAAGAGGTGACCAGTATTTGCTCTTCAGAATGAATCTGAAACATTTGTGACAAGCTACATTCACATTTCAAAAAGGGATCCGTAGGGCAACATTCATATTACAAAAAAAGGGGGTTCAATATTCTATTAAACTGTCACGATATTATTTCATCTCATGCAGAAATATTCTACGTCTGAATTAAGAGTATTGTAGTGACCATATAAAGTAAAGTGCCTGATTTGCAAAAGCCCAATATATACTGACAGTGACGTTAACTGTTTGGGTTTAAAATAATTATAATCGTTGTCACAATGTCATTACATCTCATATAGAGGTATTAGCGTCTTCATTACATTCATTGTGGGGACCATATGAAGATGAATACTTGATTTGGGAAAAAAACGATATATATAGTCAGTGACACTAACTATAATAATGTGAAAAATTACAACTTATATGTCTCCTAATTAAAGGGACAATTACATACAAACAAAATATCAACATTGAGATGGTTGTGCCTAACCCAAACAAATGAAATAACCATATGTAACTTCCATAGCAGGAAAGAATACATTATGTGCATTTATATGATTCATGGTGAGAGCCCACAAATCTAGTAGCATGATGTATAAAATAAATATTTTGTTTAAGGAAATTTCATGGTGAGAGCCCACAAATCTAGTGACATGATTATAAATAAATATTTTGTTTAACCCCTTAACGACCAAGGACGTACGCCACACGTCCTCAAAAAAAATACAGTTAATGACCGAGGGACGTGTGGCGTATGTCCTTGGTCCTGGAAAGCAGCAGGAAAGTGATCCTGCTCGCTTCCAGCTGCTTTCCGGTTATTTGCAGTGATGCCTCGATAGCGAGGCATCCTGCAATAACACCCCCTTGGCCCATCCGATGCAGAGAGAGCCACTCTGTGGCCCTCTCTGCACCGGACATCGGTGGCCGGTATCGTTGGTGGGTGGGAGCAAGTCTGGGAGGCGGGTGAGCGGCATCGATGTGCCGAGTGGAGTGGAGGGGGGGCGGGATCGGGGGAGGGACAGAGGGGAGCGCGCAAGGGAGCGCGCGAGTGCACGGGGGGCGCCGGTCTGGAGCGCGTGCACGGGGTGGGAGCGGGAGGGAACGCTACACTGCAGAAAAAAAGTTAAGAAATGTTAATATATATATATATTTAACAAAATAAATGATGATCTAAGGGTTCTGGAAGGGGTAGGGGGTTGGTCTTGGGGGGGGAAGCTACACTACAGAAAAGGGTAATAAAAAAAGGGAAAAAACATACTTTTTTGTTACTAAAACTGGGTACTGGCAGACAGCTGCCAGTACCCAAGATGGCGCCCATTAAGGCAGAGGGGGAGGGTTAGAAAGCTGTTTGGTGGGGGATCAGTGAGGTTGGGGGCTAAGGAGGATCCTACACAGCAGCATATGTAAATATTATAAAAAAAAAAAAAAGCCCAAATATAGCTTTTATTTTAGTACTGGCAGAGTTTCTGCCAGTACTTAAGATGGCGGGGACAATCGTGGGGTAGGGGAGGGAAGAGAGCTGTTTGGAAGGGATCAGGGGGTCTGATGTTTAGGTGGGAGGCTGAGCTCTACACTAAAGCTAAAATTAACCCTGCAAGCTCCCTACAAGCTACATAATTAACCCCATCACTGCTAGCCATAATACACGTGTGATGCGCAGCGGCATTTGGCGGCCTTCTAATTACCACCAAGCAACGCCAAAGCCATATATGTCTGCTATTTCTGAATAAAGGGGATCCCAGAGAAGCATTTACAACCATTTGTGCCATAATTGCACAAGCTGTTTGTAAATGATTTCAGTGAGAAACCTAAAATTGTGAAAAATTTAACATTTTTTTTAATTTGATCGCATTTGGAGGTGTAATGGTGGCATTAAATATACCAAAATTGGCCTAGATCAATACTTGGGGTTGTCTACTACGCTACACTAAAGCTAAAATTACCCCTAAAAGCTCCCTACATGCTCCCTAATTAACCCCTTCACTGCTGGGCATAATACACGTGTAGTGCGCAGTGGCATTTAGCAGCCTTCTAATTACCAAAAAGCAACGCCAAAGCCATATATGTCTGCTATTTCTGAACAAAGGGGATCCAGAGAATAATTTACAATAATTTAAGCCATAATTGCACAAGCTGTTTGTAAATAATTTCAGTGAGAAACCAAAAGTTTGTGAAAAAATTAGTGAAAAAGTGAACAATTTTTTGTATTTAATCGCATTTGGCGGTGAAATGGTGGCATGAAATATACCAAAATGGGACTAGATCAATACTTTGGGATGTCTACTAAAAAAAATATATACATGTCAATGGATATTCAGAGATTCCTGAAAGATATTAGTGTTCTAATGTAACTAGCGCTAATTTTGAAAAATAATGGTTTGGAAATAGCAAAGTGCTACTTGTATTTATGGCCCTATAACTTACAAAAAAAGCAAAGAAGATGTAAACATTGGGTATTTCTAAACTCAGGACAAAATTTAGAAACTATTTAGCATGGGTTTTTTTTGGTGGTTGTTTATGTGTAACAGATTTTGGGGGTCAAAGTTAGAAAAAGTGTGTTTTTTTCAATTTTTTCCTCATATTTTATAATTTTTTTTATAGTAAATTATAAGATATGATGAAAATAATGATATTTTTAGAAAGTCCATTTAATGGCGAGAAAAACAGTATATAATATGTGTGGGTACAGTAAATGAGTAAGAGGAAAATTACAGCTAAACACAAACACCGCAGAAATGTAAAAATAGCCTTGGTCCCAAACGGACAAAAAATGGAAAAGTGCTGTGGTCATTAAGGGGTTAAGAAAATTTCAAATATTGTCTCTAACATAAGCAATAATAAAAATAAATAGATATGTGCAACATTTGAATAGTGAAAATTTAATTGTGCTTATTTACTATAGAAAGTCCCTATACTAATACATTATTATTAATAATGAAATGAATAAAAAGAAATAAAAAGAAATGAATAAAAAAATAAAAGTGTGATATCTTAAATGTGAATGTGATGTCTTAAATATTAATTTAGTCCTAAAATATAACATAAGTGTGAATGGTATGTGTGAAGTGTTAATGAGTGGTAATAATGGACAGAGAATTTTATTTACAGGAGGCCAACAATATATTATCTGATGTTAATACCTACAAAATTCTCGATAGGTCACCAAAAAAAGTATTTTGTGAAGAATTACATGAGGTTCTTACTCAAGCCCTTGATAGAGAGATTATATCTGAACAGGAATTCGATTTTCTATACCAGAACAATTCTAAAACAGCTTTTTTTTATTTTCTACCCAAGTTGCACAAAAACCCAATCCACCCCCCAGGGCACCCCATCATTAGCGGCATTGATTCATTAACAGCTAACTTATCTTCCTTTATTGATTTTTTATTACAGCCATTTGCACAAAACTCCAAATCTTATTTAAAAGATACTACACATATTTTGAATATAATCAATCAGATTAAATGGGAACCCAATTATTATTGGGTTACCATGGACGTTACTTCATTATACTCTATCATAGACCATCAAAAGGGTATTGCAGCTGTGAAATGGAAATTAGAACAAGATCCCAATTTGTCTAATAAATTTTTGGAGTTTATTATTACAGCCATTGATTTTATGCTTAGCCATAATTTTTTTTGGTTTAACAATCAATATTATTTACAAATTTGTGGAACTGCCATGGGCACCAGGTTCACCCCGAGCTATGCCAATATCTATATGGACCATTTTGAACATCTTTATGTATGGGCCAGTGGCGTGCTCGGGGCGAGCCTGGTGACACGGTGGAGATATATTGATGACATCATTTGTATCTGGGAAGGAAACCTAGAAACCTTAAATCTTTTTATTTCCCACTTGAACAGCAATAATATGAACATTACACTTACCCCTGAAATTCATAAAACAGAGGCAACCTTTTTAGATCTGTCCATTTCCATCAGAGAGGGAGTTATACACACTAAAACACATTTTAAAAAATGTGATACTAACACATATATCAGACACGACAGCCAACATCATCCCAGTTGGCTGAAAGCCATCCCTAAAGGCCAATTTCAACGTCTCAGACGAAATTGTGACCAATTAGACGATTATGAGGAACAGTCCATCATGCTAAAAAAAAACATAATTTATGTAAGAACTTACCTGATAAATTAATTTCTTTCATATTAGCAAGAGTCCATGAGCTAGTGACATATGGGATATACATTCCTACCAGGAGGGGCAAAGTTTCCCAAACCTCAAAATGCCTATAAATACACCCCTCACCACACCCACAATTCAGTTTAACGAATAGCCAAGAAGTGGGGTGATAAAAAAGTGCGAAAGCATATAAAATAAGGAATTGGAATAATTGTGCTTTATACAAAATCATAACCACCACAAAAAAAGGGCGGGCCTCATGGACTCTTGCTAATATGAAAGAAATGAATTTATCAGGTAAGTTCTTACATAAATTATGTTTTCTTTCATGTAATTAGCAAGAGTCCATGAGCTAGTGACGTATGGGATAATGATTACCCAAGATGTGGATCTTTCCACACAAGAGTCACTAGAGAGGGAGGGATAAAATAAAGACAGCCAATTCCTGCTGAAAATAATCCACACCCAAAATAAAGTTTAACGAAAAACATAAGCAGAAGATTCAAACTGAAACCGCTGCCTGAAGTACTTTTCTACCAAAAACTGCTTCAGAAGAAGAAAATACATCAAAAATGGTAGAATTTAGTAAAAGTATGCAAAGAGGACCAAGTTGCTGCTTTGCAAATCTGATCAACCGAAGCTTCATTCCTAAACGCCCAGGAAGTAGAAACTGACCTAGTAGAATGAGCTGCAATTCTCTGAGGCGGAGTTTTACCCGACTCAACATAGGCAAGATGAATTAAAGATTTCAACCAAGATGCCAAAGAAATGGCAGAAGCTTTCTGGCCTTTTCTAGAACCGGAAAAGATAACAAATAGACTAGAAGTCTTTCTGAAAGATTTAGTAGCTTCAACATAATATTTCAAAGCTCTAACAACATCCAAAGAATGCAACGATTTCTCCTTAGAATTCTTAGGATTAGGACATAATGAAGGAACCACAATTTCTCTACTAATGTTGTTGGAATTCACAACTTTAGGTAAAAATTCAAAAGAAGTTCGCAACACCGCCTTATCCTGATGAAAAATCAGAAAAGGAGACTCACAAGAAAGAGCAGATAATTCAGAAACTCTTCTGGCAGAAGAGATGGCCAAAAGGAACAAAACTTTACAAGAAAGTAATTTAATGTCCAATGAATGCATAGGTTCAAACGGAGGAGCTTGAAGAGCCCCCAGAACCAAATTCAAACTCCAAGGAGGAGAAATTGACTTAATGACAGGTTTTATACGAACCAAAGCTTGTACAAAACAATGAATATCAGGAAGAATAGCAATCTTTCTGTGAAAAAGAACAGAAAGAGCAGAGATTTGTCCTTTCAAGGAACTTGCGGACAAACCTTTATCTAAACCATCCTGAAGAAACTGTAAAATTCTCGGAATTCTAAAGAATGCCAAGAAAAATGATGAGAAATACACCAAGAAATATAAGTCTTCCAGACTCTATAATATATCTCTCTAGATACAGATTTACGAGCCTGTAACATAGTATTAATCACAGCGTCAGAGAAACCTCTTTGATGAAGAATCAAGCGTTCAATCTCCATACCTTTAAATTTAAGGATTTCAGATCCTGTTGGAAAAAAGGACCTTGTGACAGAAGGTCTGGTCTTAACGGAAGAGTCCACGGTTGGCAAGAGGCCATCCGGACAAGATCCGCATACCAAAACCTGTGAGGCCATGCCGGAGCTACCAGCAGAACAAACGAGCATTCCTTCAGAATCTTGGAGATTACTCTTGGAAGAAGAACTAGAGGCGGAAAGATATAGGCAGGATGATACTTCCAAGGAAGTGATAATGCATCCACTGCCTCCGCCTGAGGATCCCGGGATCTGGACAGATACCTGGGAAGTTTCTTGTTTAGATGGGACGCCATCAAATCTATTTCTGGAAGTTCCCACATTTGAACGATCTGAAGAAATACCTCTGGGTGAAGAGACCATTCGCCCGGATGCAACGTTTGGCGACTGAGATAATCCGCTTCCCAATTGTCTACACCTGGGATATGAACCGCAGAGATTAGACAGGAGCTGGATTCCGCCCAAACCAAAATTCGAGATACTTCTTTCATAGCCAGAGGACTGTGAGTTCCTCCTTGATGATTGATGTATGCCACAGTTGTGACATTGTCTGTCTGAAAACAAATGAACGATTCTCTCTTCAGAAGAGGCCAAAACTGAAGAGCTCTGAAAATTGCACGGAGTTCCAAAATATTGATCGGTAATCTCACCTCCTGAGATTCCCAAACTCCTTGTGCCGTCAGAGATCCCCACACAGCTCCCCAACCTGTGAGACTTGCATCTGTTGAAATTACAGTCCAGGTCGGAAGCACAAAAGAAGCCCCCTGAATTAAACGATGGTGATCTGTCCACCACGTTAGAGAGTGTCGAACAATCGGTTTTAAAGATATTAATTGAGATATCTTTGTGTAATCCTTGCACCATTGATTCAGCATACAAAGCTGAAGAGGTCGCATGTGAAAACGAGCAAAGGGGATCGCGTCCGATGCAGCAGTCATAAGACCTAGAATTTCCATGCATAAGGCTACCGAAGGGAATGATTGTGACTGAAGGTTTCGACAAGCTGCCATCAGTTTTAGACGCCTCTTGTCTGTTAAAGACAGAGTCATGGACACTGAATCTATTTGGAAACCCAGAAAGGTTACCCTTGTCTGAGGAATCAATGAACTTTTTGGTAAATTGATCCTCCAACCATGATCTTGAAGAAACAACACAAGTCGATTCGTATGAAATTCTGCTAAATGTAAAGACTGAGCAAGTACCAAGATATCGTCCAAATAAGGAAATACCACAATACCCTGTTCTCTGATTACAGACAGAAGGGCACCGAGAACCTTTGTAAAAATTCTTGGAGCTGTAGCAAGGCCAAACGGCAGAGCCACAAACTGGTAATGCTTGTCCAGAAAAGAGAATCTCAGAACCGATAATGATCCGGATGAATCGGAATATGCAGATATGCATCCTGTAAATCTATTGTGGACATATAATTCCCTTGCTGAACAAAAGGCAAGATAGTCCTTACAGTTACCATCTTGAACGTTGGTATCCTTACATAACGATTCAATATTTTTAGATCCAGAACTGGTCTGAAGGAATTCTCCTTCTTTGGTACAATGAAGAGATTTGAATAAAACCCCATCCCCTGTTCCTGAACTGGAACTGGCATAATAACTCCAGTCAACTCTAGATCTGAAACACAATTCAGAAATGCTTGAGCTTTTACTGGATTTACTGGACACGGGAAAGAAAAAATCTCTTTGCAGGAGGTCTCATCTTGAAACCAATTCTGTACCCTTCTGAAACAATGTTCTGAATCCAAAGATTGTGAACAGAATTGATCCAAATTTCTTTGAAAAAACGTAACCTGCCCCCCTACCAGCTGAGCTGGAATGAGGGCCGCACCTTCATGTGGACTTAGAAGCAGGCTTTGCCTTTCTGGCTGGCTTGGATTTATTCCAGATTGGAGATGGTTTCCAAACTGAAACTGCTCCTGAGGATGAAGGATCAGGTTTTTGTTCTTTGTTGAAACGAAAGGAACGAAAACGATTATTAGCTCTGTTTTTACCCTTAGATTTTTTATCCTGTGGTAAAAAAGTTCCTTTCCCACCAGTAACAGTTGAAATAATAGAATCCAACTGAGAACCAAATAATTTGTTACCCTGGAAAGAAATGGAAAGTAGAGTTGATTTAGAAGCCATATCAGCATTCCAAGTCTTAAGCCATAAAGCTCTTCTAGCTAAAATAGATAGAGACATAAACCTGACATCAACTCTGATAATATCAAAGATGGCATCACAGATAAAATTATTAGCATGCTGAAGAAGAATAATAATATCATGAGAATCATGATGTGTTACTTGTTGCGCTAAGGTTTCCAACCAAAAAGTTGAAGCTGCAGCAACATCAGCCAAAGATATAGCAGGTCTAAGAAGATTACCTGAACACAGATAAGCTTTTCTTAGAAAGGATTCAATTTTCCTATCTAAAGGATCCTTAAACGAAGTACCATCTGACGTAGGAATAGTAGTACGTTTAGCAAAGGTAGAAATAGCCCCATCAACTTTAGGGATTTTGTCCCAAAATTCTAATCTGTCAGACGGCACAGGATATAATTGCTTAAAACGTTTAGAAGGAGTAAATGAATTACCCAATTTATCCCATTCTTTGGAAATTACTGCAGAAATAGCATTAGGAACAGGAAAAACTTCTGGAATAACCACAGGAGATTTAAATACCTTATCCAAACGTTTAGAATTAGTATCAAGAGGACCAGAATCCTCTATTTCTAAAGCAATTAGAACTTCTTTAAGTAAAGAACAAATAAATTCCATTTTAAATAAATATGAAGATTTATCAGCATCAACCTCTGAGACAGAATCCTCTGAACCAGAAGAGTCATCAGAATCAGAATGATGATGTTCATTTAAAAATTCATCTGTAGGGAGAGAAGTTTTAAAATATTTTTTACGTTTACTAGAAGGAGAAATAACAGACATAGCCTTCTTTATGGATTCAGAAACAAAATCTCTTATGTTATCAGGAACATTCTGCACCTTAGATGTTGAAGGAACTGCAACAGGCAATGGTACTTTACTAAAGGAAATATTATCTGCATTAACAAGTTTGTCATGACAATCAATACAAACAACAGCTGGAGGAATAGCTACCAAAAGTTTACAGCAGATACACTTAGCTTTGGTAGATCCAGCACTAGACAGCGATTTCCTGTAGTATCTTCTGACTCAGATGCAACGTGAGACATCTTGCAATATGTAAGAGAAAAAACAACAACATATAAAGCAAAATTGATCAAATTCCTTAAATGACAGTTTCAGGAATGGGAAAAAATGCCAAAGAACAAGCTTCTAGCAACCAGAAGCAATGAAAAATGAGACTTAAATAATGTGGAGACAAAAGCGACGCCCATATTTTTTAGCGCCAAATAAGACGCCCACATTATTTGGCGCCTAAATGCTTTTTGGCGCCAAAAATGACGCCACATCCGAGCGCCGACATTTTTGGCGCAAAATAACGTCAAAAAATGACGCAACTTCCGGCGACACGTATGACGCCGGAAACGGAAAAGAATTTTTGCGCCAAAAAAGTCCGCGCCAAGAATGACGCAATAAAATGAAGCCCACAGGGAAAATAGTCAAATTTTTGAAGGTAAGAAAAAATGATTAAATCAAATGCATTATCCCAAATATGAAACTGACTGTCTGAAAAATAAGGAAAGTTGAACATTCTGAGTCAAGGCAAATAAATGTTTGAATACATATATTTAGAACTTTATAAACAAAGTGCCCAACCATAGCTTTAGAGTGTCACAGAAAATAAGACTTACTTACCCCAGGACACTCATCTACATGTTTGTAGAAAGCCAAACCAGTACTGAAACGAGAATCAGCAGAGGTAATGGTATATATAAGAGTATATCATCGATCTGAAAAGGGAGGTAAGAGATGAATCTCTACGACCGATAACAGAGAACCTATGAAATAGACCCCGTAGAAGGAGATCACTGCATTCAAATAGGCAATACTCTCCTCACATCCCTCTGACATTCACTGCACGCTGAGAGGAAAACCGGGCTCCAACTTGCTGCGGAGCGCATATCAACGTAGAATCTAGCACAAACTTACTTCACCACCTCCATCGGAGGCAAAGTTTGTAAAACTGAATTGTGGGTGTGGTGAGGGGTGTATTTATAGGCATTTTGAGGTTTGGGAAACTTTGCCCCTCCTGGTAGGAATGTATATCCCATACGTCACTAGCTCATGGACTCTTGCTAATTACATGAAAGAAAGATTTTTACAAAAAGGATACAAGTCAGAGACATTAGAACTAGATAGACAGTATGCCAAAAATCTAGATCGAAGGGAGATACTTAAAGGACATAAACGTATACAATCACAAGAAAGCTCTTTCCCTAGGTTTATAACAACATTTAATTCAGGACATAATCAAATTAAAAACATCATAAACAAACACTGGCACGTGTTAAAGAGTGATGAAGTATTAGATAAAATTATTCCCTCCAAACCACAAATTACATTTCGAAAAGGCCACAATTTTAAACAGAAATTAGCACCTTCATTAATTAAAGGGATGACCCCAAAAATTCCTTTATCCATCGCGAACCTACAAGGCTTCTACACCTGTGGTCGGTGTAAGGGTTGTAACTACACAAAAAGGGTACACAAGTCATTTACATCATCCACTACAGGACAAACATTTATTATTAAACATTTCATAACATGCAAAACCACTAACGTCATTTACCTTCTACAGTGCAATTGTAAGATCCAATATTTAGGCCAAACAACCAGGTTTTTAAAAACACGTATACTAGAACATCTCAATAAAATAGAGAAAAAGCATGAAGATCACGGTTTACCCCTACATTGCAATTCCTGTCAAGATTTCAATAAAAATCATTTCCTCTGGTTGGGTATAGAAAGAGTGTCTACCCACTGGAGGGGGGGGGGCTGGAAAAAGAACTAGAGAGAAGGGAACTCACACTATGAGAACCTACAACCAATGGGGTCTAAACAAGGACATTAGGATAGCAGCTTTTATCTAATATATCAATTATATCACTATTAATTTAATACACTATTTTTGACACATTATTAAATTAATGCTACACTTATAAACTATTAGGTACATTTAGGTATCTCATTAACACGTCACACATACCATTCACACTTATGTTATATTTTAGGACTAAATTAATATTTAAGACATCACATTCACATTTAAGATATCACACTTTTATTTTATTTTTTTATTCATTTCTTTTTATTCATTTCATTATTAATAATAATGTATTAGTATAGGGACTTTTTATAGTAAATAAGCACAATTAAATATTCACTATTCAAATGTTGCACATATCTATTTATTTTTATTATTTCTTATGTTAGAGACAATATTTGAAATTTTCTTAAACAAAATATTTATTTATAATCATGTTACTAGATTTGTGGGCTCTCACCATGAAATTTCCTTAAACAAAATATTTATTTATTATCATGCTTCTAGATTTGTGGGCTCTCACTATGATTCATATAAATGCACATAAATGTATTCTTTCCTGCTATGGAAGTTACATATGGTTATTTAATTTGTTTGGGTAGGCACAACCATCTCAATCTTGATATTTTGTTTTTATGTATTGTCCCTTTAATTAGGAGACATATACGTTGTAATTTTTTCACATTATTATAGTTAGTGTCACTGACTATATATATCGGTTTTCCCCAAATCAAGTATTCATCTTCATATGGTCCCACAATGAATGTAATCTAGACGCATAATACCTCTATATGAGATGTAATGATATCGTGACAACGATTATAATTATTTTAAACCCACAACAGTTAACGTCACTGTCGGTATATATTGGGCTTTTGCAAGTCAGGCACTTTACTTTATATGGTCCTACAATACTCATAATTCAGACGTAGAATATCTCTGCATGAGATGTAATAATATTGTGACAGTTTAATAGAATATTGAACCCCCTTTTTTGTAATATGAATGTGCCGTACGGATCCCCTTTTTGAAATGTGAATGTAGCGTGTCACAAATGTTTCAGATTCATTCTGAATTATTTATCTTATTTTATTGGCTGAGATGTATGTCTGATGTCATTCGGGACACTCCCTCTATTAGTACACAGAACTTTGACTCTTCCGGATTGATGCTTTCACCCTTGGATTACAGCCGTCCTCTGATTGGACAAGAAAAGCACATGACCACAGATCAGACCTGAAAAGCAACTGTTACATAACAGACTACTCGATTGAGGACTTTATACTACTGTCTGTTCATTGGTCTAAATATCCAAGAAGTGTTTTGATTGGTTAAATAACGTATCAATACTAAACTTAGCCTCTATTTTTAAACTTTGATGGTTTTTTAATGATTTTCTTTAAAATATATTTTTCTTAATTTTTATTTTCAGGAATAGTTTACTATTGATGCATATATATATAGTATTAAACATTTTATGAAGTTTTTGTGAGTCCAATTTCCTGTGCTCAACAGGAAATTGGAACTAATTGTTCACCTGTATATAAACCAGCCCTGTAGCCACAGCAAACACACTCAATACTTGGTTTTACTTACCTGTTTTATTTATTTTAATGTATGCTCTTGATAAAGACGTGTAATACGTTGAAACATGTTGAGCAAATAAAACCTTTTATCCTTTGTTGAAAGATTGTCAAGATCTTGTTTTGCTGTGCTGAGCTGGAATCTCCTTATTTATGGAGTAAGTTACTACATTTTTTTCAATTATACACTGGATACTTTTGTCATTTGGGTCTCTATTCATTTATAGTCCACTTTTGGATAAACCTGAAAATTCAGTATTTGACTCCAGGAACCTGTGAACTCTTGCCATCTGACGCTACATTCCCATTCAGCTGTAAAGATTCATCTTATGGAGTGAGTATACTGCACCCATATTAATTGGCTTCAATATATGCATCAAGCCTTTTTTCTCTTCACTTACTAGAGAAAATTATTCAATAAACCAGCGCCATCTACTACTACTCTCTATCTATACACAGTCACAAGGGAGAGACTGCAAGAAGGCTGCGGTCTGAACTAAAGGAGAGTATCAGTTCTTAGTTCATTTGTACAGAATATTGTGTGTTTTTTTCCATCTTGCACCTCTGTATATTGTTTTCCTTTTTGTATTTATTAATGATGTCCTACGAGATATGTTGCAACAGTGTGTTGTGGTGTACTTAGACGACATCCTCATACACTCACCCACACTTGAGGCTCATCGTTCTGATGTTACACAGGTTCTTCAGAGACTACGTGAGAATGGCCTGTTTTGTAAACTCGAGAAATGTGAGTTCCATCAGACTCAAGTAACCTTCCTAGGTTATGTTATCTCCGTTGCAGGGTTCTCCATGGATCCTGACAAGTTATCTGCAGTTCTGCAGTGGCCTCGCCAAGTTGGTCTTCGGTCTATTCAACGTTTTTTGGGGTTCGCCAATTACTATAGAAAGTTTATTAAAAACTTTTCTTCCTTGGTCAAACCTATCACAGACATGACCCGTAAAGAGAATGATCCACTCCATTGGTCACCTACTGCCATTAAGGCCTTTGATAGTCTTAAGACTGCCTTTACTGCCGCTCCAGTTCTGATTCATCCTAACCCTGTCCTGCCTTTCGTTCTTGAGGTCGATGCATCTGAGACTGGAGTAGGGGCTCTCGTGTCTCAACGTCCTACGCCTTACGGTTCCTTGCATCCGTGTGGTTTCTTCTCTAAGAAATTGTCTCCAGCAGAGTGCAATTATGAAATTGGTGACAGGGAATTACTGGCCATAATTTTGGCACTCAAGGAATGGCGGCATCTTCTCGAGGCTACTAGCGTGCCAGTGCTCATTCTTACTGACCACAAGAATTTAACTTATCTATCTGAAGCAAAACGTTTGTCGCCCCGACAGGCCAGATGGGCGCTATTTTTGTCTCGGTTTAATTTTGTGGTCTCCTACCTGCCTGGTAGTAAGAATGTTAGGGCTGATGCCCTCTCTTGACAATTTCCGCCTCTGTCCAAGGAGGAGTCTGAACCTACTCCTGTTATACCTCCTGACCATATTTTGGCTACCATACGTACTAATTTGACTTCTCCCTTGGGGGAGGAGATCCTGGCTGCACAAACCAATGCACCTCCTGAGAAACCTAGTGGTAAGTGTTTTGTTCCTGAGAATCTTCGAACTAAACTTTTGCACACTTACCCCTATCCTAAAGTGGCAGGTCACCCAGGCAAGAACCAAATGATTGCTCTGATGTTGCTGCGTATGTTTTCTCCTGCTCAGTTTGTGCACAGAATAAGACTCCTCATCGTCTTCCTGTGGGTCTTCTTCAACCTATTGCTAATGGTGAGCGTCCTTGGACACATCTTTTCATGGACTTCATTGTCGAGCTCCCTGTTTCCAATGGCAATACTGTTATCCTTATGGTGGTTGACCGTTTTTCACATTGCATTCCCTTGATGAAGCTGCCTACCGCTCAGGAGCTTGCTTCAATTTTTACCTGGGAGGTCTTCCGTTTACATGGGTTACCAAAGGAGATAGTGTTGGACCGGGGTAACCAGTTTGTCTCCAGATTTTGGCGTTCCTTTTGTGCTCAAATGGGGATCCAGCTTTCCTTCTCCTCGGCATATCACCCTCAATCCAATGGGGCTGCGGAACGGTCTAAACAAGCTCTGGAACAGTTCCTCCATTGCTATGTCTCATATCACCACAATAATTGGTCTGAACTGTTACCTTGGGCAGAGTTTGCTCGTAACAGTGCTACTAATGCTTCCTCCAAGTTATCCCTGTTCATGGTGAATTATGGGTTTCAACCATCCTTGTTGCCCGATTCATTCATGTCTCAGGGTATTCCGGCTTTGGAGGAGCATCTCCAGCAACTCCGTTCCTCGTGGGTACAGATTCAGGATTGCCTTCATCGATCTATGCAGCGCCAAAAGTTCCAGGCTGATCGTAGGCGTCTGCCCGCGCCTTCCTACCAGGTTGGTGAGAGAGTTTGGCTGTCCTCCCGCAACTTGAACCTTCGTGTGCTTTCCAATAAATTGGCTCCCCGTTATGTTGGTCCTTTTCGAATACTCCGACGGGTTAATCCTGTGGCCTACGCTCTTGACCTTCCTCCTGCTATGCACATCTCCAATGTTTTTCATGTCTCCCTCTTGAAACCATTGGTTTGTAATCGGTTTACCACTGTGTTGCCTCATCCCCGTCCTATCTTTGTTGACAACCATGAGGAGTATGAGGTCAGCAGCATTATTGACTCTCGTATGTCCAGGGGCCGTGTACAGTATTTGGTTCACTGGAGGGGCTATGGTCCGGAGGAGCGTTCTTGGGTTCCCTCCTCTGATTTTCATGCTCCCGCCCTCCTCCGTGCCTTCCATGCCCGTTTCCCCAATAAGCCTTTTGTCCCCCTGCGAGGAGGGGTTGTTGACGGGAGGGTACTGTCAGGGTTTTTTCCCTGATTTGTTTGCCATGTGCTGCTGGCAGCCATTTTACTCACCTCTCTTCCTGACTATGGTGCATTGTGGGGGATGCTGCTCATTTCCTGCACTTCCTTTTATGGCCAGACTGGTGTTCATCATCCATGTGAGACAGGATGCAGTCTCAGAATTGTGATGTCATCACTTATTATTTAAAGGGCCTCTGTTCAGTATGCTTTGCCTTTGCGTTGTCTCAGACCTGTTTGTGAGAGTTCCTGTGTATTACCTGGCTGCCTGACGTCCTTCCTGGTTCCTGATCCCTGGCTTGTTCCTGACTCTGCTGTTTTCCTTGTTGCTGATTCCAGCTCGTCTGACTATTCGCTTTAGCTCCTGACTCGGCTCGTCTGACTACCAGCTCTGGTTTTGACTCCTGGCTTTTTATTTGACTTATGGACGTTTTATTATTTTTTGCTATTAATAAAGGTGTGATTTTTTTTGCACTTCTCATCTCAGTCTGATTCCTGGCACCCTGACAGTCAGGTCCTTGCTGGACTTCTTTCGGTCTCTCAAAGAAGAAACTCTGAGAAACTTCTCATCAAATTTTCAAAGTTTTCTTGGCCTTCCAGTCCTTTGTTTGTTCTTGACCTCTCCTGATTATTCAAATTTCTTTATATCGGCTTGAGTACCACATCTTGAGTATCCAGTTTGTTTGCTGATTTCCCTTTGAGAGTGGCCTTGCTGATGCAAAAGTATGATTTTATGTCTGTCAAAGATCTTTGGCATTTTGAATGAAATGATATGATTGAAAGTTGGTCTTATTAGCAAGCTTCCAATGAATTAAACTCATACAACATGTGTATGTAATTTTCAAGCATGTCTGGCACAAACCTGGTGAAATAAACCTTTTTTTACAGCAGTCATTTAGACTTGAAATACTAGGAAAAAATCAGGTGTTAGCAATGACATTAATTTAAAGGGACAGTCTACACCAGAATTTTTATTGTTTTAAAAGATAGATAATCCCTTTATTACCCATTTCCCAGTTTTGCATAACCAACACAGTTATAATAATATACTTTTAACCTCTGTGATTATCTTGTATCTAAGCCTCTGCAAACTGCCCCTTTTTTCAGTTCTTTTGACAGACTTGCAGTCTAGCCAATCAGTGCCTGCTCCCAGATAACTTCTCGCGCATGAGCACAGTGCTATCTATATGAAATACGTGAACTAACACCCTCTAGTGGTGAAAAACTGTTAAAATGCAATCTGAAAGAGGTGGGCTTCAAGGTCTAAGAAATTAGCATATGAACCTCCTAGGTTAAGCTTTCAACTAAGAATACCAAGAGACCAAAGCAAAATTGGTGATAAAAGTAAATTGGAAAATTGTTTAAAATGACATGCTCTATCTGAATCATGAAAGTTTATTTTGGCCTAGACTGTCCCTTTAAAGGGATAGTCTAGTCAAAAATAAACTTTAATGATTTAAATAGAGCATGAAATTCTAAACAACTTTCTAATTTACTCCTAATTTTTCTTTGTTCTCTTGGTATCTTTATTTAAAAAAGGTGGAAAGTAAGTCTAGGAGCCGGCCCATTTTTGGTTCAGCACCCGGGTACACTTGCTGATTGGATGACTGCATCTAGACACCAATCAGCGAGCGCTATCCAGGTGCTGAACCAAAAATGGGCCTGCTTCTAAGCTTACATTCCAGCTTTTTAAAATAAAGATACTAAGAGAACAAAGAAAAATTGATAAAAGGAGTAAATTAGAAAATTGATTAAAATTGCATGCTCTATCTGAATCATGAAAGTTTAATTTTGACTATACTATCCCTTTAAGTTTATGAGAGCCAGGTTCCTGATATTGCTCAAGTGTAAGGGGAGGTCACACTAAATACTTTAGTCTATAGAAGCAGTTTTTCTGATGTTTTCTGTTTTTTAATACTGCATACAAATATTCTGTATTTACTGGTTGTATTCGAATAAAGAGACTGAGAAATAATTATATATGGTTATTATACCATTGCTAAAACAACAAATCTAATGGTGGCCTACGACTTAAAGACAGTACTGTATGCTTTTATATGTGTATATATGTCTGTAAATACACATATAAATACATAACTATATATATATATATATATATATATATATGTACAAGAAAAGATTGCGTATCTGCGCCTCCAAATATAGCTAAAATTAGAGTTGGAACTGGTAACAATAGTATGGGATATTAACCCCTATAGCAAAGAACTTACTTTCAACTACCTCAATCTGTATGAGGTAAGTAGTAGGGATGGGCAAATGTGTAAATTTTCGAATTTGAATGTTAGAACGAATGTTATTACCGAAATTTGAATTATAAATCCGAATGTTGATAAGAACGAATATTCTTAAAAATTCTATAATCAAATGCTATTTACAGTTTTCGAATGTCACTTTTAAATTCAAATGTTTATAATTATATTGAATGTCCACATTCTAAATTTTGAATTTAACATTCTATTTAACAAATACTATTCAGAAGTTCAATAGTTCATGTGGTAGGGAGGGAATCTAGTAAATTGATACATAATAGATACAAATATATCATTTCAAATGTTTCTATATAGAATATTGCATAATTCGAATATTACATTTAAAGAAAGCTTTAGAAATACTATTAAAAATATAAATTCAAATTTTTCAAAATTAATATTTTCGAATGTAATCGTAAAATTTGAAATCGAAGATTCGAAAATCAAATGTTAGAATGTTATGTAAACATTCGAAATTCGATTTGAACGAATGTGTTAAAATTCGTTTCATTTTTCGAATGTTGCGAAACATTCGCCCATTCCTAGTAAGTAGCCGCTGTGAAGAGATAGAGCACTGTTCCCTCCGGTATCCAAGCTGCCCAATATATATGAAAACAGGGGATCCAGGGGGTCTTGCTGCTCCTGAAATATGGTAGCATGCTTTTCCACTGTGCATCCACACTATAGCCTCTCCGAATACGTATATATAAAAACAAAAGTACACTGCTCGGGTAATCTCTCCACACTCCTAATCCAGTTTCTTGTTTGCAGTATATATATATATATATATATATATATATATACAGTATATATTTTATGCTTTGTTGAGTTACAAATTTTTATTAGATAGTGTACTGTGTTATTTTGAGTGTAACTGTACTTTGAAATGTATTTTTAATGAGTTTTGTGACACTTTTTTGTTGAGCGATAATCAGCGCTCTGAGGTCACGGTAATCATTCTAATGCAAATCGCAATTGCGCTAACACGTTCATAATTACTTTCAACTTATAATATGAGCGCAATTTAACTTATGAACAAACGGGCGTGTAAACCCTATGGACTAGATTACAAGTGGAGCGCTATATATTGCTTTAATGAAAGTGATATTAGAGCTCCACTTTGTAATATCAGCGCAAGATAATGGGTGCTGGTATTACAAGTTCACAGCAATGCGAACACTGGGAAGCATTGCACTCACGAGAGCGCGCTTCCATAGGCTCCTATGGCAGCCTGGTTCTGATGCCGTCAGAAGTTAAGCACTGTTGGGCAGCAATCAAATATATGTGTATATGCTGATATACATACTGTATATATTTATGTGTTACTATGTGTATATAGACATATTAACACATAAATATATATGTGTATCACCATATACATATATATTTACTGGGAACACACAGTTCCCATAGACCGCAATGTAAAGGCACTTTTCAGTACCACCAATTGTAGCTCCAAAATACTGCCTACTGCAGTAATTTTATTAAATAATAAACATGCTGGCATCTTTTTTTTTTAATAAACTACACTAGACAGTATTTTGGGGACATTTAGGGCAGATTTATAAAAATAACCAGAGCTTGCGGTAGCCACCATAACCAGCCACTTGTAATGGCTGATTAATTATCTTGTTCCTGCATAATTTAGCGCTCTACTTGTAATCTAGCTCTCTATCATTCCTGCACAAATTATAGCACGCCACTTTTAATCTAGCCCTTAGTGGGTGAGTATGAAAATGTTGTGTATTTCTGCTCATCAATTGCATTATATAAAGGAGTTAATCTGTACTTATTACTAGGGTAGACAATAATTGCCACAGGCATTTTGTTGACAAATAATAAAATCTTATTAAAAGCTTTTATTGTCACAACTTTTTTGATGCCCTGGCATATTTATCTTGCTTTAGATCTAAACACCTCTTTGGCCACTCCCGAACTTCTGCACTTCCAATTTACCATCTGCTCTGTATAATGTTCATATACGTATGGCAAAATATTCCTTAGAGACGAAAAGCAAAGCTAACGCTTAGTATACCTTAGGCATATGAGACTGAGAGTGTAACGTTAATATAAACCATAGCCAAGTACATTCATAGATTTCACCTGGATGCAGTATAGTCCTATGTTCCTTCACATGTATAACATTGGCAAATGGAATAGTTGCATTCTTTTAAGCAAACGATCATAAAACAGTCTGAAACACCACTAAAAGCTGAGCCGTCACTCAGCGTCTCACCTGACCGGTTCACAGATAGCTGCTCCTCCAGGCAGTCCCACTGGAAATACTGTGCTGTTTATTCACCTACTCAACGTTGTATGCCCTGTGGGTATCCTTGTGAACAGAGTATTGAAGAAAACAAACTTCACCCAGACCGGCTCCAAAGGTGGTAGGTAAAAAACAAAACTTTATTTCAAATATCCATAAAACAACTCACAGACCACTAGCAAGGAAAACCCGCCATTTAAAATTCAAAAAAGGTTGTAGCATTTTTTGAATTTTAAATGGCCGGTTTTCCTTGCTAGTGGTCTGTGAGTTGTTTTATGGATATTTGAAATAAAGTTTTGTTTTTTACCTACCACCTTTGGAGCCGGTCTGGGTGAAGTTTGTTTTCTTCAAAATATTCCTTAGACAGAATATGCAACTTCAAGTTCTCACTGGTATTTGGGGCCTTTTCTAATGACAACATTTCTCTTATTTTTCAAAAACAATTAAAAACTACATTGGGGAATGTATAGACTTTTGTTAGGCAGATGTATATCTGAGACTGGCAATAGTGAGTAAAACACTGGATTAATGACAGTGATCAGATGGAGTTTAAAAATATTCTTAAGGGAGACCGCAGTGTACTGTATGTCCATACTTTAATTGCATTTCATTGTCTTCCAAACTGCTTACTTACATTTATCTTTGGCTTTAACTAAAAAGACAAATGTCAGCCTGTGGTTGCATGCAAATTGTGGATGCTTCTCCTGTGGCCTCCATTCTCAGCACTAAACAAAATGGAATGTCCCATTGTTATCTTCAGAGGTCATACATCATCACTGTAACCCACAAAAATTGCATTGACTCTTAAATACTAAGGTCAGAGGGCAAAGGTTTGGTAGCTGGAAGGAGTTGGGTCAGTGTTGGTCAGGGGGTGGGTCATGAGCAAAACTGTCAAGATGGGGAAAAAGCATGACATGGGTTGGGGTGTGGTTAAGCAGTCCCCAGGTAAGAGTACTTGTGGGGATTTTAGACTTAAGGTATTTGCTTGCAGTTTATCTCAGTTAGGAAAAAACTCTGTAGGGCAAACCAGTCACATACTTCTTAACCATCCTGGATCTTATGGGATTGGTACAGGTTGAGAGGCATGCCTGCTGTCCCTCCCTCAGTTTCCTCCATCAGGGCAAATGTCCTAGTTTCTAGGGTCTGCTCCACTTCAGTCCACAAACACCCTCTCCTTTCTGCCCACTGTTTCATGCTTGTCAAGAGAATCTGGTCACAGTAAATGTGGTGTCAATAAAAATAATTTACGTTGGAGGGGATTAGGTCAGTGGTCGTTGCACTATAAAACTGGTAGCCTTGTAGTTTTAAGGAACTGTTACTTCTTTAGTGAGTTACACAGAAAGCCTTGTTACTGGATAATAGTGGAGTTAAGTTAATCAGGTTTCAATAATTGAACTGCCATAGGAAATCTGCTGTTGTTAAATAATTTTTATAGTGGTTCAAATAGCAACTTGCATAGGATCTAGTCCAATGCCTAATGACAGTTTTTTAAAAGGTTTTCCTTCTTATAATATATTAACAAAATGTCAAGATAATCTCCTATTCGTTTACAAAAATCTTGCATTTTTAACATATGCTGTATATTCTCAAAAATGTTATTGAATATGCCTTTCATTGTTTGCATTTGCTTAAAAATCTGTTTTCATAATAGCCACACCTCAGAATGCAATAAATATTGATTGATTACAGTTTTTAAATTTCTAGTCTTCTTTATCAAATATTTTATTGTTTAAATGAACACATTTGTGTCACATTTATTCTTTCTAAACTAATATCAAATGTTTGAAGGAGAGTACATGTTAATTTAAAAAACAAACTTTATATATTTTATATATATATATATATATATATATATATATATATATTTTTTTTTTTCTTCAAATATTTGTAGGAGATTAAGGGGCATATTTATCAAGCTCCAAATGGAGCTTGATGCCCCGTGTTAAAGGCTCGCCGGAAACAGAAGTGTTAAAGACCGCTGCTCCATAACCTGTCCGCCTGCTCTGAGGCCGCGGACAGAAATCAACCAGATCGAATACGATCGGGTTGATTGACACCCCCTGCTAGCGTCCGCGAATCTGCAGGGGGCGGTATTGCACCAGTAGTTCCCAAGAACTGCTGGTGCAATGATAAATGCCGACAGCATATGCTGTCGGCATTTATCGATGTGCGGCGGACATGATACGTTACTTCGTATCATGTCCGCTCGCACAATCATAAATATGCCCCTAAATTTTAATAAAAAATGTAACATTCAGTTGATTCTCATAGAGTTCAATGTTAGTCTATGGGAATGATTTTTTTAGACATCGCAACATAGTGACATAGTAGATGTGGTTAACAATGGCTAAAAGTCCATCAAATTGAACTTTGCAGGCCTTCTTAGAACAAGAATTCCATAGTTAGAGTACTTTTTCACTGACAAAACTTTTTTGTAGCTCATCCATTATGGATGACCTCTTGTACAAACAACATTTTTGAAATAAACAGTGTTGCTTGCAGTGTGTATGAACAAAAAATATATTATATAAACAGATTATATCATCTTAAGTGCCTTTTTCTGGAGCAGATAAAATTTGACTTACCACTCATTATAATTGTAGTCCTTCTTAATAGTTGGTTGTCAAAACTATACTCAGAATTATGCATCCTTTCCATTTTTTATACATACTAATAACTAATAAAATATGTTTCTGGCATTAAACACTATTTTCAGTTTGCTATTTCAAAGGTATTGAGGTTGTACCTTGGTTGTCTTCTAGATTCAGTTACAAGATAGACTGGAAGCATAAATAAGGAATAAGCTGAGAACAGTAGCCGTATGAACAGACAAGAACCAAGCATCAGTTTAAACGGAGTATACAGAAGAGTAGTCAAGGTCGTTCAGAAGCCAGGAAATCATTCCATCACCAGGTACTGAAGTATACAGGGAGCAACTAGAAGAAAATGTCAAACCAAGGATCCAAAGGTCAGCAGCCAAGTCAACAAATGAGCAGGCAAGAGGCAAAGTCCAGGAAACAGACCTGGGTCACACCAGGGAAAGGAGGTCAGGAACAAGAATTCCTTGATCATCATTAAGAATTGTCTGAACACCAAATAGCATTTTGTGAGGCCTCTTAAAACTTCCTGCACCACTTATGGCAAACATTTACCGTTGTCTTCATTATAGCCCCTTACTGTCTGAAGTATGTTAGGAACAACTGTGGATGAGATGCCAAAACCTTTAGTGCACCCTATGTTCTAAATAGAGTTACACCCTGAGCTATGTCCGGAAACATCTATATTCACATTATTGTCCTCAGCACACCTAAGTGTTTCAGTAGTGCTACCTTCTGTACCTTTCTAGGGTTAAGGCTCAGGAACTTGTCTGGGATCTGACAGCTATCTACAAGAACCCCCTAAATCATTTTCCAACTTTGTTTTACCAAGTCTATTTCCTTTAAATAATGCTTATTTTTGCTGTCAAAATGTAGTCTTACATTTATTTGTGTTAAATCTCCATTTCCCTTTTAAAAGTCCATGTTTTACAAAATTATATTTTGCTCTGAAATAATCACATTTCACAACTTAATATCATCTGAAAAGAAAGAGATGATACTAATACATGATCTAGGTAATTTATATTATATTGAAAACAATGTTACTTTTGTCCAGTATGAGTATGATCCATTTACTGCTATTCTTTGTTCCCTATCTTTCAAAGAGTTGTTTATGCACATGCTAATATTTCTTCAATTTCCAGTGCCTTTATTTGTGTGGAGATCTAAGGAGTGGTACTTTACGAAAAGCCTTTGCAAAATTTAAATCACATAAACTGTTTCATCCTTATCTATATTTTTACTTCCTTCCTCATAAAAACAAAATACAACCCCAATGTTTGCGGCCGTTTGCACTCGTTATTATAAGTTGAAAGTAAATATGAACGCGTGAGAGCAATCTCGATTTACACTAGAATGATTACCAGACCACAGAGCTTTGGTTAACTGTGATGCTCGACAAAAAAGCGTCACAAAACACATTAAAAATACACTTAAAAGTACAGTTACAAGTAAAATAACACAGTACTTGTAAAGTTTGGGGAGGTATCTGGAACTCAGTATACAGGAATAACAACCAAAAACAAGAAAGTCTTTCTAGAGTAACCTTTACTGAAGAAATGATATGCAGAAACAGATGAATCAAATAAGAGAACAGAACTGTACCAGAACAAATCTTACAATGCAATTTTAAACACAAGTCTCTTAACAAGCACAGAACTCAGTGGGGATTGTTGGTAAGATATTTTGTGAAATGTCCAGGAACAAGATAGAATATGCAAGTAGGTGCAAGTTTCCCAACAAGCACAGAACTTACGCCTAGATTTAGAGTTTTGCGGCCAAAGGGGTGCATTAGCTACACATGCTTTTTTCTGGCCGCACCTTTTAAATACCGATGGTATTTAGAGTTCACAGAATGGCTGCGTTAGGCTCCAAAAAAGGAGCATATAGCATATTTACCGCAACTTCAACTCTTAATACCAGCGGTGCTTACGGACGCGGCCAGCTTCAAAAACGTGCTTGTGCACGATTCCCCCATAGGAAACAATGGGGCAGCTGTTTGAGCTGAAAAAAAACCTAACACCTGCAAAAAAGCCGCGTTCAGCTCCTAACGCAGCCCCATTGTTTTCTATGGGGAAACACTTCCTACGTCTGCACCTAACACCCTAACATGTACCCCGAGTCTAAACACCCCTAACCTTACACTTATTAACCCCTAATCTGCCGCCCCCGCTATCGCTGACACCTGCATTATATTATTAACCCCTAATCTGCTGCTCCGTACACCCCTGCCACCTACATTATCCCTATGTACCCCTAATCTGCTGCCCTAACATTGCCGACCCCTATATTATATTTATTAACCCCTAATCTGCCGCCCCCAATGTCGCCTCCACCTAACTACACTTATTAACCCCTAATCTGCCGACCGGACCTGAGCGTTACTATAATAAATGTATTAACCCCTAATCTGCCCTCCCTAACATTGCCGACACCTAACTTCAAGTATTAACCCCTAATCTGCCGACAGGAGCTCACCGCTACTCTAATACATTTATTAACCCCTAAAGCTAAGTCTAACTTTAACCCTAACACCCCCTTAAATTAAATATAATTTAAATCTAACTAAATAAATTAACTCTTATTAAATAAATTATTCCTATTTAAAGCTAAATACTTACCTGTAAAATAAACCCTAATATAGCTACAATATAAATTATAATTATATTGTAGCTATTTTAGGATTAATATTTATTTTACAGGCAACTTTGTAATTATTTTAACCAGGTACAATAGCTATTAAATAGTTAATAACTATTTAATAGTTACCTAGTTAAAATAATTACAAAATTACCTGTAAAATAAATCCTAACCTAAGTTACAATTAAACCTAACACTACACTAGCAATAAATTAATTAAATAAACTACCTACAATTATCTACAATTAAACCTAACACTACACTATCAATAAATAAATTAAATACAATTCCTACAAATAAATACAATTAAATAAACTAACTAAAGATCAGCCAATAGAATGCGAGCTCAATCTGATTGGCTGATCGGATCAGCCAATCGGATTGAATTTTCCTACCTTAATTCCGATTGGCTGATAGAATCCTATCAGCCAATCGGAATTCGACGGACGCCATCTTGGATGACGTCATTTAAAGGAACCATCATTCGGCGAGTAGGCGTCGGTAGAAGAGGATGATCCGCGTCGGCTGGAAGATGATGGCTCCGGAAGAAAGAAGATTGAAGATGCTGCTTCATAGAAGACTTCATCCCGATGATGGACTTCTTCAGCGCCCGCTTGGATCAAGACTTCAGCCCGATGATGGATTTCTTCAGCCGCCGATTGGATCCAGACTTCAGCCGAGGATGGACTTCACTCTTCAGCCCCCCGCTTGGGCTTGGGTCAAGACTTTGGACCCTCTTCTGGACCGATCGGTGAACCTGGCATGGTGAAGACAAGGTAGGGAGATCTTCAGGGGCTTAGTGTTAGGTTTATTTAAGGGGGGTTTGGGTTAGATTAGGGGTATGTGGGTGGTGGGTTGTAATGTGGGGGGGGTATTGTATGTTTTTTTTTTACAGGTAAAAGAGCTGAATTCTTTGGGGCATGCCCCGCAAAGGGCCCTTTTAAGGGCTGGTAAGGTAAAAGAGCTTTGAACTTTTGTTATTTTATTAGGGGGCTTAGAGTAGGTGTAATTAGTTTAAAATTGTTGTAATATTTTTCTAATGTTTGTAAATATTTTTTTATTTTTTGTAACTTAGTTCTTTTTTATTTTTTGTACTTTAGTTAGTTTATTTCATTGTATTTATTTGTAGATATTGTATTTAATTAATTTATTGATAGTGTAGTGTTAGGTTTAATTGTAGATAATTGTAGGTATTTTATTTAATTAATGTATTGATCGTGTAGTGTTAGGTTTAATTGTAACTTACGTTAGGATTTATTTTACAGGTAATTTTGTAATTATTTTAACTATTTTAGCTATTAAATAGTTATTAACTATTTAATAGCTATTGTACCTGATTAAAATAAATACAAAGTTGCCTGTAAAATAAATATTAATCCTAAAACAGCTACAATATAATTATAATTTATATTGTAGCTATATTAGGGTTTATTTTACAGGTATGTATTTAGCTTTAAATAGGAATAATTTATATAATAAGAGTTAATTTATTTCATTAGATTTAAATTATATTTTATTTAGGGGGGTGTTAGTGTTAGGGTTAGACTTAGCTTTAGGGGTTAAAAAATTTATTAGAATAGCGGTGAGCTCCGGTCGGCAGATTAGGGGTTAATGTTTGAAGTTAGGTGTCGGCGATGTTAGGGAGGGCAGATTAGGGGTTAATACTATTTATTATAGGGTTATTGAGGCGGGAGTGATGCGGATTAGGGGTTAATAACTTTATTATAGTAGCGGTGCGGTCCGCTCGGCAGATTAGGGGTTAATAAGTGTAGGTAGCTGTCGGCGACGTTGGGGGGGGCAGATTAGGGGTTAATAAATATAATATAGGGGTCGGCGGTGTTAGGGGCTGCAGATTAGGGGTACATAAGTATAACGTAGGTGGCGGTCGGCAGATTAGGGGTTAAAAAAATTTAATCGAGTGGCGGCGATGTGGGGGGACCTCGGTTTAGGGGTACATAGGTAGTTTATGGGTGTTAATGTACTTTAGAGCACAGTAGTTAAGAGCTTTATGAACCGGCGTTAGCCCAGAAAGCTCTTAACTACTGACTTTTTTCTGCGGCTGGAGTTTGGTCGTTAGATTTCTAACGCTCACTTCAGCCAAGACTCTAAATACCGGCGTTAGAGAGATCCCATTGAAAAGATAGGCTACGCAAATGGTGTAGGGGGATCTGCGGTATGGAAAAGTCGCGGATGGAAAGTGAGCGTTAGACCCTTTCCTGACTGACTCCAAATACCGGCGGTAGCCAAAAAACCAGCGTTAGGAGCCTCTAACGCTGGTTTTGACGGCTACCGCCCAACTCTAAATCTAGGCCTTAGTGAGTACTATTGATAAGATATTTTGTGAATACACCCAAGGGTGTTAAGGGAACTTCGCACTGTTATAGACAAACCACTACTCTACCACTACCACTACATTGGCGTAAAGGTGATGTGGTGCCACTCTTCAAGCAGGGATGATCCAGGAAGCTATAGACCAGTTAGTCTGACATCAATAGTGGGGAAGATATTTGAAGGGATTATAAGGGATTATATTGATGAGCATATTCATGTAAACAAGATTATGAGTTCTAATCAGCATGGATTTAGGAGACATAGATCATGTCAAAATAATCTAATTAGATTCTACGAGGAAAGAAGTAAAAATATAGATAAAGGGGAATCACTTGATGTGATATACTTAGATTTTGCAAAGGCATTTGATACAGTGCCACATGAGAGATTAATGCACAAAATTAAGGAACTGGAATTGCTAAAAATGTTAGCTCATGGATAAATAACTGGATAAAAGATAGGGAGCAACGAGTAGTAGTAAATGGATCATACTCAGATTGGACAAAGGTGATCAGTGGAGTCCCCCAGGGATCAGTACTGGGCCCTGTTCTTTTTAATATTTTTATAAATTATTTGGAGCAAAGATTAAATAGCGACATTTCTATTTTTGCAGATGATACTAAGTTAACTAAGGTAATTAGGTCAGAGCAGGATGAACTTTCATTACATAGGAATATACAAAAAAATTAGAAGTATGGGCAAGAAAATGGAAAATGAGATTTAATACAGGAAAATGCAAGTTTCTACATTTTGGAAGTAAAAATAAGCAGGCAACGTATTTTTTTAAATGGGACAAGACTTAGCCAAACAAAGGAGGAAAGGGATTTGGGAGTAGTAATAGATAACAAGCTAAAGATGGGTGCACAATGCAGGGCAGCGGCTTCAAAGGCTAATAAGATACTAGCATGTATTAAAAGAGGCATCGATTCAAGGGAGGAAAGCATAATTCTGTCACTATATAAAGCCCTGGTAAAACTTCACCTTGAGTATGGAATGCAGTTCTGGGGACCGATCGCAAAAAAAGATATTGCAGAACTAGAAAAATTTCAGAGAAGGGCCACAAAGCTAATAAGAGGATTTGAGAATTTAACCTATGAGGAGAGGCTAGCCAAACTGGGTTTTTTTTCTTTAGAAAAAATGTGCTTGAGAGTTGACATGATTACTTTATATAAATATATTCAAGGCCCATATACAGAGATGGCAGAAGCTCTGTTTATTCCAAGAAAATTGTTTCTGACAAGAGGTCACAATTTAAGGTTGGAGGAAAGGAAATTTAATCTCCTGCAACAGAAATGTTTTTTCACTGTAAGAGCAATAAAATTGTGGAACTCATTACCAAAGGAGGTAGTGAATGCCAATACCCTAGATACATTTAAAAATATCTGTATACATTTCTGTATATATGTAAAATTCATAGATATTATTTCTAGTATTAAATTGATCACCTTTTAGTGGGGTTATTTAAGCTTAACTGGAGCTTTTTGTAAGTATTTTAGATTTGTATAGGTTGAACTCTATGGACTTCGTTCTTTTTTCCACATTATCTACTATGTTACTTTGTTACTATGCCCAGGAAAAAGATAGCATATGCAAGTAGATACAAGTCTCTCAACATTCACAGAACTCAGTGAGTACTATTGGTGAGATATTTTGTGAAATGTCCAGGAACAAGATAGCATATGTAGGTTGGTACAAGTTTCAGTTGTAGAATTAGCATATAACAGGCGTCTTTGGTCTCAGCGGTAGTATAAGCATACCCAAGATATCAGCAAAGGTCTTTGGTCTCAGCAGTAGTAGAAACATACATCAGTATAACAACAGGGGTTTTTGGTCCCAGTGGCAGTATAAGCATACCAAAGTATGTCAGCAGAGGTCTTTGGTCTCAGCAGTAGTAGAAGCATACAATAGGGGTCTTTGGTCTCAGTGGTAGTATAAGCATACCCAAGAATGTTAGCAGAGATCTTTGGTCTCAGTAGTAGTAGAAGCATACAACAGGGGTCTTTGGTCTCAGCTGTAGTATAAGCATACCCAAGTATGTCAGCAGAGATCTTTGGTCTCAGCTGTAGTAGAAACATACATCAGTATCACAACAGGGGTCTTTGGTCCCAGCAGCAGTATAAGCATACCCAAGTATGTCAGCAGAGGTCTTTGGTCTCAGCAGTAGTAGAAGAATACAACAGGGGTCTTTGATATCAGCGGTAGTATAAGCATACCCAAGTCAACAAATGAGCAGGCAAGAGGCAAGGTCCAGGAAACAGACCAGGGTCACATCAGGGAAAGGAGGTCTGGAACAATAATTCCCTGATAGTCACTAAGAAATGTCTGAACACCAAATAGCATTTTTTGAGGCCTCTAAAAATTTCCTGCACCAGTTTTGGCAAACATTTACCGTTTTCTTCTTTATAGCCCTCTCTGTCTGAAGTATGTTAGGAACAACTGTGGATAAGATGCCAAAACCTTTATTGCACCCTAAGTTCTAAAATAGAGTTACACCCTGAGCTATATCCGGAAACATCTATATATACTACCTCAGCGGGAGTATAAGCATACCCAAGTATGTCAGCAGAGGTCTTTGGTCTCAGCAGTAGTAGAAGCATATAACAGGAGTCTTTGGTCTCAGCGGTAGTATAAGCATACTCAAGTATGTCAGCAGAGGTCTTTGGTCTCAGCAGTAGTAGAAGCATACAACAAGGGTCTTTGGTTAGTGGTCGTATAAGCATACCCAAGTATGTAAGCAGAGATCTTTGGTCCCAGCGGTAGTAGAAGCATACCACAGGGTTCTTTGGTCTCAGCAGAGGAGCAGGAACCAGGAAAGCACATTCCAAGGCAATTACTCAGTGCAGAGTGAAGCACTGAGTAGCCTTTTATAGGAACTCTCACACCTGTGCCTTTTAGGTGGGAGTTCCTGCAATCAGTTACTGGCCCTTTAAATCTAGGCAGCGTGCAGCCACACGCGCCTAGAGATCCGCAGCTGCTGCTTCTGTCAGACTAGTCTCAGCGTCTCTCCACATGGAACGCCAAGACAGATCATGGGGGCCTGTCTTCACTGCAGTGACGTCCAGGAGAGCGGTCAGAGGCCCAGCATTAGCCGTGATGGCAGCCGGGTAAGTCAGGGATCCTGACAGTACTAAATTTGATAAAAAGTATTACATAAAAATACTGCATAATATATATATATATATATATATATATATATATATATATATATATATATATATATATATATATATATATATATGTGTGTGTGTACATATGTATTTATGTTTTTATATGTGTATTTATGTATTTACAAATTACAAACATTTATACACATATAAATACATATGTACACATATATACATATATATCAGTGCATTGGAGCCCTTTGCAGTCAAGTAGATTTAAACATGAAAACATATTTATGCAATATTTATATTTAATAACATGTTTATGTATTTACTGTAAATATTATACATTTCAATGTTCTTCACATAGCAGAATATGTTCTGTGTAGTTTTAAATAGATATAGCTATATATATCTATATATTTCTATACCTTTATAAAATGATGTACAACCCCAAATCCGAAAAAACAAATAAAAGAGTCATTTGAAACTCAATTCAACCTGTACTATATTGAAAACACATCATCAACACATTATTTGAAGTTTTACATTGTGAATTTAATGTATTTTTAAAAATATACACTCAATTTAAATCTGATGAATGCAACACACTCCAAAAAAAGTTGGAACAGTTGACTGTTTACCACTGTGTAACATCACCTTTTCTTTTAATAACAATTATTAAGCATTTGGGCACTGAAGACAATAATAATCCGGGCAGAATGTGGTTTGTTGTTGCCCTGCTGGAAAATGCAGGGATGTTCCTGGAAAAGATGACGTTTGTATGACAGCATATGTTGCTCCAAAATGTATACATATCTTTCTGCATTAATGGTGCCCTCACAGATGTGCAAGTTATCCATGCCATGGGCACTGACACAACCCCATAACATGACAGACACTGGCTTTTGGACCTGACGCTGATAACAGCTTGGATGGTCCTTTTTCTCTTTGGCCTGGAGAACACGATGGCTGTTTTTTCAAAAACTATTTGAAATTTTGACTCGTCGGACCACAAAACACGATTCCACTGTGCTACTGTCCATCTCAGATTAGACTGAGCCCAGAGAAGTAAGCAGTGCTTCTGGACAATGTTGTTGTATGGCTTCAGCTTTGTATAGTAAAGCCTTAACTTGCATCTGTGGATGAAGCGGTGAATGGTGTTGATTGACAAAGGTTTACCAAAGTATTCCTGAGCCCATGTCAGGATATTCTTTATTGACTCATGACAGTTTTTGAGAGAGTGACGTTTGAGGGATCAGAGATCACATGCATTCAGAAGTGTTTTTTGGCCTTGTCCTTTACGCACTAAGATTTGATGGGTCCTTGAATCTTTTAATTATACTGTGCGCTGTAGAATGCCCAAAATCTTATCAATTTGTCTTTTGGGGAATGTTGTTCTCAAAGTGTTGGATTATTCACTGATGAATCTGTTGGCAGATTGGCGATTCTCGACCCATACTTGCTTTCGAAGGACTAGACCTTTTTTGGAGGCTCCTTATATACCATGATTACACAATTCAAAGAAGAGAGGTCAGCAACGGCTGACAGTAAGTTCAAATTTATTGAGTATCAAAAAAAAACATAAAAACTCGATGCACTCTCCATAGTGTAAGAGGTCAGGACAACAGTTCCACAATGTAGCTTACACTTTTCGGCTAATAAGCTTTAGTCACAGCTAGGATTCTTACTGTCCTCCCTGAATAATTGAAATGCCCTATATGTCTTTTTAACTTTTCCTTACCTCATTAATTTGATTTTTTTTTTCATACTTTTATCTTGGTATGTATTGAGATGTATATTTATTCAACAAACGTTTAAATGTTCTCCATGTACACTTTCATTTTTTAATTGTGAAAATACTATTACAATGTATGCATTTTAAGCATTCCCTTTAATCATTGAACTTCGGGTTACGCACTGTAGTTAGCATACATGAAGTTAGTTATCTTAAAAGACCACCCTGTACATCGCTGGTCTTTCAATGGGGATTGCTTTTTGGAGACCGCGCTATTCTAGGATGCCTCCAGGAGGGAAGGAGGTCATAATTGCTCACTCCAGCCAATAGAAAATGCTTTCATTCTATTGGCTGATTTGAATTTGAAAATCATCCAAAAGGAATGCAAGGGTACCCCTATATAAAGGGGGTACCTTACATTCCAAATTCAGTGTGCGGCTGGTGATAGCATGAAGAGGACTTCAGGGACAGAAGATAAGAAGATGTATGAATACCACCGCCAGGATGAAGATAAGAAGATCGCCACCGGGATGAAGATAAGAAGATGGATGAAGATCACAGACGGGATGAAGACTGCCGCCAGGATGAAGATGGAGCACTGCTGCCTGGATTCATCTTTGATGCGTACCATCTTCGGGGTTTAGAGTTACATTTTTTGGGGTGTTTTTTTTTCTTTTCTTAAGATTAGGGTTATTTAAAAAAAAAAAAAATCCTAGGCAGCAAAAGAGCTAAATGCCCTTTGAAGGGAATTTTTTAGAGTGTTTTTTGGGGGGAGCAGGTGGGGGTTAATTATAGAGTTTTGTATTTTTTTTAATTTTTTTTTTAAGAAAAACAGCTGACACTTTAGTGAAATGCCCTACAAAAGGTAATTTTAAGGGTTATATATGTAGTTTAGTGTTGGTATAGGTTTTTTTATTTCGGGGTGGGATTTTTCAGTGCGGTTTTAGAATAGGCATAACTTTTTATTTTTGGTAATTTGCTTGTTGTTTGTAATGATAGGTTGTTTTTTTAAAGTAATATTTTTTTTAAAATAATGTTAGTTATTTTTTGTTTTAAAGTAATGTTATGTTTGTTTTTTTTAAAGATAAGGTTAGTTTTTTTTTTAAAGATAGTTAGGTTCTTTTTCAAAGGTAAGGGTAGTCTTTTGTGGTATTTTTGAGGTGTGGCAGTTTAGGGGTTAATTGTGTAGTGGGTTACTTTGCGATGGCAGTTGTAGCGGTTTGGGGGTTAATAGTGTAGTGGGTTGCTTTGCAATGGGGTAGTGTGGACTTTGTGATAGGCTATGCTGTGGTTTAGGGATTATTAGAGTAGGGGGCTTATGGCAATTCGAGTTAGCATGAAAGTATGTTTTTTTTCTACTTTTCTCTCTCCATTGAAGTCAATGAGAGAGTACATTAATACGGTCGCAATATTCTAACTTTTGCTCTTTGAGTGCATCAGGCAGATATCGAGCAGAGTTAGTTTGCGAGCGGGAGTGGTAATACTGTTCTACACGTAATCTTGCCCAAAATATTGAAACAAATATTAATAATAATTATTAATAATTATTACAGATACTGTAAAATATGTATATACAAATATATATTCTATTTTACTACAGCTATAATAATTATTTATATTAATTATCAATATTTTATAATTAATACATACCTAATATACCTTAATATAACTCAATAACACATGTCGGGTACTCTCATTATAGTACATTGGAAGTGTGTATAAAGTCAGAGTGGCTCATTCTAATATGCAGAGTTAAAGCAGGAATGTTTCTGCCCAGAAGGCAACACATTGCAGTATTAGGACCAGTCAACATTGGGACACCTTGTAAGTTGGTGACTGGCTTAAACAAAATTTGGCCATATTGTGTAACTAAGATCCCAATTTTAATTCCTTTTTAGTAGACAACCCAAAGTATTGATCTAGGCCCATTTTGGTATATTTCATGCCACCATTTCACCGTCAAATGCGATCAAATTAAAAAAAAAAGTTAACTTTTTCACAATTGTAGGTTTCTCACTGAAATTATTTACAAACAGCTTGTGCAATCATGGCACAAATAGTTGTAAATGCTTCTCTCCTATCCCCTTTGTTTAGAAATAGCAGGCATATATGGCTTTGGCATTGCTTTTTGGTAATTAGATGGCCGCTAAATGCTAAAACCACACTTGTATTATGTCCAGCAGTGAAGGGGTTAATTAGGTAGCTTGTAGGCTTAATTTTAGCTTTAGTGTAGAGATCAACCTCCCACATGACACATCCCACCCCCTGATCCCTCCCTGTCCCCTCTCAAACAGCTCTCTTCTCTCCCCCACCCCCCAAAGAATGTAAAGCTTAGCAGCCGACCCATTTTTGGCTGAGAACCTGGGTTATGCTTGCTTATTGGTTTTCTAAATGTAGGCACCAATAAGCAAGCACTGTCCAGGGTGCTGAACCTAAAATGGGCTGGCTCCTAAACTTTAAATTCCTGCTTTTTAAATAAAGATGGCAAGAAAAGGAATAAAAATTGATAGTAGGAGTAAATTAGAAAGTTGCTTAAAATTGCATGCTCTGTCTGAATCATTAAAGAAAAAAATTGGGTTTAAAATGTCTTTAAGTACTTGCATAAAGCCTGCCAGTATAAAAAGTTTTTTTTTTGTAATATATTTTCTGCAGGTAAGTATCCCCCCTTACCTCCCAACCTCCCTGATCCCCCCCCCAAACAGCTCTCTAACCCTCCCCCCTCTAGCTATTAGCCGCCATCTTATGTACTGGCAGCTGTCTGCCAGTACCCACTTTGCTATAGTTTTAACCTTTTATTTTATTTTTTTAAAACCCAAAAAGCATTTTTTTAGTTTCTGTTGCTGCCCCCCCTTATTACCCTAACCCTCCCCCTTCCATATACCTTTCCCTCAATGGATCCCACATAGGATCCCCCTCATTGCCCCTCCTCACCCCTCTTCCTTCCCCCTCACTGCTGGCTCTTTTTTTTTCCCTCATTGCCTGTAGCGTGGCGTAGCGGTCCCAAACGCTCCCGCTCCCTCCAGTGATGGACTGCCCACGTGCCTCCATCCTTAGCCTCCCACCCACCAATGGTCGGCACCACCACTGTCCGATGCAGAGAGGGCCACAGAGTGACATCGTTAACTCTGTAACTCTATTTCTGCAGTGCCCCACTCGTGGGGCATGCATAAATAGCGCCATCTCACTATTTTTAGCAAGATTATATATATATATATATATATATATATCCTCCGTGTGTGTCTGCACTCCCAATGCTGTGTAGTCATCAACCAGGGTGCAAAGTCAAACAAGTATACAGTCTATATCCAATAAAGGACTGCACTCACTGGATTTAGTTTCAGAAACCTTCAAATCTTTATTGTGGTAACGTTTCGGGGTTCGCAGACCCCTTCCTCAGACCGTCTGGTCTGAGGAAGGGGTCTGCGAACCCCGAAACGTTACCACAATAAAGATTTGAAGTTTTCTGAAACTAAATCCAGTGAGTGCAGTCCTTTATTGGATATAGACTATATATATATATATATATATATATATATATATATATATATATATATATATATATATATACATATACATATACATCTTTAGACATGTATATGTATGTATCTCAATGTTAAAGCCATTTGCCTGAATTTTTTATTAGACAGTGTAACTATGAGTGTAACTGTACTTTGTAATGTATTTTTGATGAGTTTTGTGCAACTTTTTAATTTTGCAAAACAGTTAACGACTCTGAGATCCTGGTAATGATTCTAGCATAAATCGCGATTGCGCTCACACTCATGTGATTGTGCTCAACATGTAATATAAGCACAATTTAACCTGTGCACAAACAATCGTGAAAACCTTTGCGCAAACGTTTGTGTGCCACCACTAGCCCATATATTTTATTTGATTAGCTAAAGTTTACTATCACTTTAAGGTTCACCTGTATTTTATCATTTAAATGCTGATTAAGCAATACTTATATAGATATAGTTCTCTTGTTTTTGGCTTAAAGGGACATTAAACCCAAATTTTTTCTTTCATGATTCAGATAGAGAATGCCATTTTAAACAACTTTCTAATTTACTTCTATTATCTAATTTGCTTCATTCTCTTGATATTCTTTCCTGAAAAGCATTTCTAGATAGGCTCAGTAGCTTCTGATTGGTGGCTGCACATATTTTCCTCATGTGATTGGCTCACCCATGTGCATTGCTATTTCGTTAACCAAGGATATCTAAAGAATGAAGCAAATTATATAATAGAAGTAAAATGGAATGTTGTTTAAAATTATATTCTCTGTCTGAATCATGAAAGAACAATTTTGGGTTTATTGTCCCTTTAAGAATCTACAGTGCAATGTAACCATTTTTAATGCTCTTTTAAAGGGATACTGAACTCAATTTTTTTCTGTCATGATTAAAATAGAGCATACAATTTTAAGCAACTTTCTAAAATTTACTCCTATTATCAATTTTTCTTTGTTCTCTTGGTATCTTTATTTGAAAAAGCATGTAAAGCTTACAAGCCCATATCCTTGGTTCAGCACCTGGGTTGCGCGATGCTGATTGGTGGCTAAATGCAGCAACCGACAACAAGCGATATCCAGGGTGCTGAACCAAAAATTCAAATAAAGATACCAAGAGAACAAAGAAAAATTGATAATAGGAGAAAATTAGAAAGTTGCTTACAATTACATGCTCTATCTGTATCATGAAAGAAAAAAAAAATGAGTTCAGTGTCCCTTTAAGGTTAGACTTCAAGCAAGGCTTCCTCTTAAATTCTGGCATTATACAATAAAATCTGTGTATATATCGATTACCTGTTTCTTTAAAATAGCAAATAGTGTAAGATTTAAATAGCTTAGCATGAGCTGTATGGTTTAGTAGTGTTTGTTATGAACTTGACCAGTTCTGCAGGATGTCAGGCTTGTTCTTAGAACAAATAATTTTATATATTAGAATCATGTAACCTCTTATTTCTTTTAGACTTTGTTCCTTGTTTATCTTGTGGTAATGTACATTTTCTGTCTGATATCACCTTGTGATTATATGGAAGTCATTCACATATGTGAGAAGCAAAAAAAAAAAAAAAAAGAAAATATATCAACTAGAATAAGAGTTCTAAAAAACACAGGACAGGAACTCTGCTAATGACTGCATCTCTTGCTGCCAGGTGCATGAATTAAAATCCTTTGTTACAGAGAGCTGCAGAGTTCAGTAGCAAAATTAGATTTTGCTTGTGTGCTTTTTTTCCCTCTTGTAATTGCTCTTTGAAATATCTCATCTTGTGTAGGAGAACAGAAAATATTGTTATTGGAAATGAGCCTCTGTACTGTTGGATGAACAGCTTAATTTAAAATTTGGGCACGTCTTGAAAATGTATTAGGAAGCGCGCTAAGCTTCTTTAATGGTCAGCAACAGGGGTGTAATACTGGGGGTGTCTGAGCGGCTTAGCCTCCTGCAGAATTTGTGCCACCTAACAATTTGTGAGACTAAACTTAACAAAAGCCATTTCATGCAAACATAATGGTAGATGTGCTAGTTGAAGATAAAGGGACCCTAAACCCAATTTTTTTCTATTTTACTCCTATAATTAATGTTTCTTCATTCTCTTGCTATCTTTATTTAAAAAGCAGGAATGTAAAATTAAAGAGCCAGCCCATTTTTGGTTTAGAACCTGGTTTATGCTTTCTTATTGGTTTGCTAAATGTAGCCACTAATAAGCAAGAGCTATCCAGGGTGCTGAACCTAAAATGGGCTGGCTCCTAAGCTTTAAATTCCTGCTTTTTAAATAAAGAGAGCAAGAGAGCAAAGAACAATTAATAATAGGAGTAAATTAGAATGTTGCTTAAAATTGCATGCTCTATCTGAATCATGAAAAAAAAAAACTGGCTGTAATATCCCTTTAACACAAAGGGCCGTGAATCTAAAGCGCTCTTTTCTGGTGAGATCATCTAACAAGTCTTGTCAGTATTGCAAGATCCCTCAAAGAATTTTAGAAAGGCAATTTTTTGTTTGAGAGTTGTCCATCTAGCTATGATGTTTCTGAATAGGAAGGAGAGACAATTAAATGGCAAGATAATGCTAAAAAAAAGCCTCCAAAGATTTTGTGTGATTTCTCTCTATGCTGGCGAGTTTTTGATAACCAGTTCCTAAGGCAGAGGGCACACAACTAAATGGAATGCTTCAGTTGCATAACGAATGATGTTATCCAGGGAGGATTTGATTTAAATCAAATTAATTTAAATCAAGATTTAAAATATGATTTAAATCACTAGTCAGTAAAACCGATTAAAATCATGTGTTTTATTTTTAGAATAATATGTTTTCAGATTATTTTTTCCAGCTATATCAGACCATTACTGGTTTGGTTATATATCATTAGATATGAATAGATAGATCATTGAAATAATAACTTTTCAACTGTACTTTATTGGAAGAAGAAAAATAATGATTGCCTTAATAATAACAAATGAAATAGTTTAACTAAAACAATAACATTATTTTTCATTTTTAATACTTGCTCCTCCCTCCTCACACTTAGGTCCTTGTGCAGATCTATTCCACTCCAAACAATCTTCTATTCAGTGAGCTTTTTGAAACTTAGTTGATTCTGTGTACATAGATTTTCGGAGGAGCAATGGAATTAAAGAGACAGTAAAGGCAAAACTAAACTGAAAAAATTCAGAAAGAAGATGCAATTTTTTAAACAATTTTCTAGTTGACTTCTCTGATCTAATTAGCTTTTTTTTCTTGGTATCCATTGTTGAAAAGCATACATAGGTAGACTCAGAAGCAATGCACTACTGTGAGCTTGCTGCCTGTCACTGTCTAACCCAATGTATTCAGCTGCCCCAGTAGAGCATTGCTCTCCTTCAACAAAGGATTCCAAGAAAATGAAGCAAATCTGATAATAGAAGTAAATGTTAATTTTATAACATGTTACTGTGAAATAGGGGCATGTTATTTCTGCATAAACAAATACACAGTTTTTAGAACTACAAAACCAATAATGGGCCCGATTACGAGTTGAGAGCAAAATATTGCTTACAAGAAAGCAATATCTGCGCTCAACTGAGTAATACCAGCGCAAGCAAATGTGCGCTGGTATCACAAGTGAGGTGCAATGTGAATATATAGATATATTTATGTGTTAATATGTTTTATATACAAATATTAACACATAAATATATATGCATATATTCATATACATATATATTTTCAGGGAACACACAGTTCCAATAGAACGCTATGTAAAGTCACTTTTCCGTGCCATTTATTTTTCTAACACTTCTCAGCCGCCAGTTTTAGCCCCTTATAACTGCTTTTTGCAGTTACTTTATTAAAAAATAAAGATGCTACTATTTTTATTTTTTAATAAAGATTACTATATTGACATTTGGGGCCAAATTAATTTTCTGAGCACTAATTCCTACCACAAGCTCGTGATAGCAATAACCATCCACTTGTAATCGCTGGTTATTTATCGAGCGCGCCCGCAAACGGGCAGATTTTCTAGTTTGCGGGCGCAATAAATTAGTGCTACACTTGCAAGCTAGTCTAATATGTGATATCTTCAACATAATAAAAAATGTCCGAAATAATCTTACAGAAACCTCTGGGAGGGCATGACATTGTGAATGGATTAATGGAATTAATTCCCCCCCCCCCCCCAAAAAAAAACCCCCAAAAAAACATTACAGCCATGAATATACTGCATCTTGCTAAATAATTAAAAAACTAATTTATATTTCAGGATAAATAACCTTTGGTGTATAATGTATCTTAAATAGAAACTATCTTTAGAAAGATTTTTCCTTAAAAAGCAATTTAAAAATAAATAAATCTGATTTAAAAAAAAATAATCCAATTTAAATCCCAAAAATTTGATTTTTCTATTTTATGTTTTTTAAAATCATTGATTTTTATCCACCCTAATGTTATCTAAAGTAACAACACACAGTGTTTCCATTCCCATACAACATATGTCATTTAAAGTCCAATAGTAGCCACAGAGACAAGATAATGTAACCACTACACTCCTCATGTGGTTTTAAATGTCTACAATAAATTGTAAGCTTTTACCGTAACTTGTTAGCTGGTAAGATTGTTTCTATCGCTGAACCTGAACATGGATTTTCATGGTTCTTCCTTTATATTTTAAATGACATATGTGGTATAGAGGACACTGGGATCTTATTTATGTTGCCAGATTAAGGTGTGCAGTGGCTTGCAACTTTAAGTGCACGTAAAGCTGTTGGGACATTAACACTTCCACCTTTTTCCACAAAAAGAATGACAAATGACATACATCAAGTAGTGAAAGTTTTTTCAATTGTATGTTCTAATAAGCTCATTAATGTTGTTCTCAACAATCCTCTGATTGCTGATAAAATATTCTTGATGAGCTTTCCCAGAGATTCTATGAACTGTGCAAAGTTGTCTTTGAATCAAATGATTCGGCTAAGTCTTAAATATGAAAAAATTCTACAGCTGAATATATGGAGATACTGTTTTCAGTAAGAAAGGAAAATGATCAACAGTTTTTTGTCGGTAACCTGGATTTCAAATCTAATATATATATATATATATATATATATATATATATATATATATATATATATATATATATATATATACATATATATATATATATATATATATATATATATATATAAATAATTTATTTATTTTTAAATGGAACTGCACATTTTGTTGTTGAAGACAGAATTATTTGATACTCATTGTTCTTCACTGTATTTAGTCTAAAATAATGATAATGCACACATTTTCAATATCCAGATTAAAGACTAGATTATGAGTGGAGCGCTAACAGTTATGCACAAGCAAAAAGGAGTTTATTGTGCGTGTCAGCGTGCAACAGGTTTTTCGCTCATATTACAAATTGAAAGTAAACGCGTTTGCTTGAGCGCAATTGACGTTAGCGCTCGTTTGGATAGCTCAACTTCAGAGCTCTGAGCGAATGTGTGTGTATATATATATATATATAAATATACATATATATATTTATATATATGTGTGTGTACATTTGTATTTATGTATTTGTATGTGTATATATGTATTTACAGGCATATATACACATATAAACACATAAATACACATGTATGCGTATATAGACATACAAGTGCATTGGAGCCCTTTGCTGTCAAGTAGATGAAAACATGTAAACACATATTTATGCAATATTAATATTTAATACAGTGTTATACTGTGTATTTACTGTAAATATTTCACATTCCAATTTTCAGCCAGCTGATATGCTGGCTGAGCATCATGGGAAATGTAGTTCCAAAACCTCTGGAGGGCCAAGTTTGTGGATGCCTGTCTTAAAGGGACATGAAACTCAAAATGTTTCTTCCCAAAATGTTTGATTCAGAGAGAATACAATTGTAAACAACATTCCAATTTACTTCTATTATTTAATTTGCTTCATTCTTCAGATATCCTGAGCCTATTTAGATATGCTTTTAAAAAAATGATATCAAGAGAATTAAGCAAAATACATAATAGAAGTACATTTGAAAGTTGTTTAAAACTGCATGCTCTTTTCAAATAATGAAAGAAAAAAAATTGGATGTCATGTCCCTTAAAGTGTCATTTCCCTTTTTTTTGCCACCTAGAAAAAGTTCCACTGTAAAGGATTCTAGCATAAAGAAACAATACCTTACAGAACAAAGAAACAAAATAAACCTTTCATAAAACAGCTAACAAATACATGAAAAAAAAGAAAAAAGAAAAACAAGACAACCTGTCTTGAAACAGTGAGACATGACTTGTCTTTAGGATGTCCATGTCTTTAGAATTCTGCCATTCTGGGTCTAAGGTGACCCATGCAAGTCAATAGAGACATATTTTGTTCTATCCAGCAAGACTACTTCAGCATAACAAAAAAGACACGCAAATATTTTACAAACACTGAATCAGGGTGAATTAATGCCCAATACATTTTGAAAATGATTTCACAACAAGACCTCTCGACAACCTTGTAAACATCTATGCATCTAGGACAAAGTGTTTAATATTTTATTTACTAGGTCACAGTAAAACTATTATGTCATTTTTTAAATATTTTGTCAAATTACTCATTAGTATGTATAAACATTGGGGCCGATTTATCGTGTCTGGCGGACATGATCCGCTTTAGTGAACTGCTTGTGCAATGCCGCCCCCTGCAGATTTGGGGCCAATCGGCCACTAGCAGGGGGTGTCAATCAACCCAATCATATGCGGCAGCGTACGAGTTAAGGAGCAGCGCTCTTAAGACCTCTGCTTCTTAAAGGGCCACTAAAGCCAAAATCTTTCTTTCATGATTCAGATAGAGAATAGAAATTTAAACAACATTACAATTAACTTCTATTATTTATTTTGCTTCATTTTTTAGATATCCTTTGTTGAAGAAAAAGCAATGCACATGGTGAGCCAATCACACGAGGCTTCTATTTGCAGCAACCAATCAGCAGCTACTGAGCATATCTAAATATGCTTTTCAGCAAAGAATATCAAGAGAATAAAACAAATTAGATAATATAAGTAAATTAGAAAGATGTTTAAAATTGCATTCTCTTTCTAAATCATGAAAGAAAAAATGTGGGTTTCATGTCCCTTTAACTTCTGTTTCCGGCGAGCCTGAAGCCTCTCAAAGAAACAGATGTATTTGGCCTAATTCGGGCCATGATAAATCGGCCCCATTGGATGAACAGTTTCATATTTATGGCTAGATTACAAGTGGAGCTCCGCTTTTTAGGAATGTTTTAGGAATGTCCATTTAAAATCTCAAAGTGATTACTGTCAATTTAAGCCATGAAGCTGGAACTTTATGAGCACAACACAAATTGATGCAGATTTGTATTTAACTAAACATATACTATTGGTTAATTTATCAACACATCATTAAAATATTTAGTTTCAAAGATAATGATACCACAGCGCAGGTTAAAGATGACCAAATTCATCAGTGCCATCTTTTCCCCTCATCCTGTTAATGTTGTAGCTAAATTATTAATAAGGCTGTTTCAAGTATCTACATACTATTTTGCTGCTTGCCATATCTCAAGCTGTGTGAATATAAAAATTATATTAGCGTTGGTCAGACTCTGCTGGAGTATTAACATAACATCTGGATATATGGAATAAGAAGATGTTTTAATTTTACAGACCAAATACATTCATCACATTCACTTACTATTGCAAGCTCACAAATACATATTTGTTTAAATGCTGGCTATAAATCTTCTAATTTAGGGCTAGATCACAAGTGGAGCGCTGATTTACCGCTCACATGCACACAATAACCAGCCGTTAACATTTAGATCAGATCCATGCCTAATTTTCTAAATGTCCCCCAATTACCCCAAAATAAAGTGGTGTTTTGTTTTTTAAAACAAAAAAATAAGCATCTTTATTTAAAAACAAACAACAAAAAAAAAAACTACTAGTGCTTAGTGCAGTTGTAAGGGGTTAAAAGTTGTCAGGTGTTTGAAAAAAAAAATGGCACTGAAAAGTGACTTTACATTGCAGTCTATGGGGACTGTGTGTTCTGAATAAATATATGTGCATATGCTTATATACATATATATATATATATATATATATATATATGTGTGTGTGTGTTTATATGTGTATATAAACATATAAACACATAAATATATATTTATATTTGCTGCCCATCTCTGCGCTACTTATTCTCTTCACTGTGATCTCTGCGCTACTTATTCTCTTCACTGTGATCTCTGCGCTACTTACTCTCTTCACTGTGCTAGTTCTCATGCCGTGTCTCAAGGCTCGCTTAAGCGCAATGCTTCCTTGCAATGTGAACATGAGAAAAACATTCACATTGCACCATACTCGTAATACCAACACACACAAATGTGTGTGCTGGAATTACTCAGTGGAGCGCAAATATCGCTTTAGCGATAGTGATATTTTGCACTCCACTTGTAATCTGACCCTTTAATTCTTATTGGTTTTAGTAATATCCTATATAATAAATGGCAAAGTATGTTTGTCAGATGCAGTCATGCGCAGTAGAGACTGCACATGACAAACATACCTGGCCGTTTGGATCCTGACACTCAGCACAGAGCAAGTCTGAAGCGGAGTGTCAGGGGGCGCGGCCGACGGGAGCATCGCGGCGGGCGCATGGCCGAGCACGGTGAAGGGCGGGTGCCTCCGCGATGGGCCGTGGCCGGGCGGCATGCCGCGATGGGGGTGTGGCCAGAGAGTCAAAGGGTTTGAAAGACAGAGCAAAAGAAAGGGGGGAGAAGGGCCAAAGAGGGGGGGGGGGGGGAGAAGGGCCAAAGAGAGGGGAGAGAGAGACAAAGAGGGGGGGGGAGGGCCAAAGAGGGGGGGAGAAGGGCCAAAGAGGGGTGTGAGAGAGCCAAAGAGGGGGGAGAGAGCCAAATAGAGGGGGGGGGGGGGAGAGCCAAAGAGGGGAGAGAGAGAGCCAGAGAGGGGGAGAGAGAGAGCCAAAGAGGAAAGAGAGCCAAAAAGGAGAGAGAGCAAAAGAAGGGAGAGAGCCAAAGGGGGGGGGGGAGAGAGCAAAATAGGGGGGAGAGAGAGAAAAAGAAAGGGGGGAGAGAGCCAAAGAGGGGGGAGAGAGAACAAAAGAGGGGGCAGAGAGAGCAAAAGAAAGGGGGGAGAGAGCCAAAGAGGGGAGAGAGCAAAAGAGGGGGGAGAGAGCGCAAAGGAGAGGATCAAGAGAAAGTAAAAGAGAGGGGGGAGAGAGAGCAAAAGAGAGGGGGGAGAGAGCAAGGGGTGGGACCGCTTTACTGCAAAAAAATGGCCCATGTACACAGGCTTTAGTACTAGTTATTTATAATATATTGAAACTAAAAGGGCGCTAGTTCTGAATTTTTTACACTAAGCATGAAATATTCAGAAAGCCGAGAGGAAAACACTAGTTTAAATCTCTGGTATTCAATTGTTAAACAGAAACTCAAATCAGATGGTGAGATGTGAAATGATAGTAAAATCCAACACAATATAAATATATTTAAAGGGACATAAAACACACATTTTTTATCTCATGATTCAGATAGAACAAACCATACAATTTAAAGTAGCTTTACAATTTACTTCTATTATCAAATGTTCTTTGTATTTTTGTTATTCTTTGTCGAAAAGAAGTGACCTAAGCTCAGGAGCGTGCACGGTCTGCACCACAATATAGTAAGCGGTTTCCAACAATGTTAGACGTTAGCAAGTGCACTAGATGGCAGCACTATTTCCTGTCATGTAGTGCTTAAGACATGTGCACGCTACCTACCTAGATTTATCTTTAATAAAGAATAGCAAGAGAATGAAGCACTTTTGATAATACAAGTAAACTGGTAAGTTGCTTGACTTTGTATTCTCTATCTGAATCACGAAAGAAAAGTTTTGGTTTTCATGTCCCTTTAAATGTTGGTAAAGCTAAGTTGGTTAAGGGCAGTCAAAGAGTTGAATGCCCTTTTAAGGGCAATGCCCATACAAATGCCCCTTTAGGGGCAATGGGTAGTTTATAATTTTTTAGTGTTAGGTTTTTTATTTTGGGGATTTGGTATTTTTAGGTTTTTGTAACTTAGTATTTTTTTAATTTAGGTAATTGGGGTTAATTTAGGGAGTGTTAGGTTAGGGGTCTTAGGTTAGGGGATTTAGTAATTCAATTAGTTATTTGCGCTGTGTGGGTTTGGCCGTTTCGGGTTTTATAGTTTTATTAGGATTATTGCATTGTGTGGGTTTAGCGGATTAGGGGTTAATAGGTTAATTAAGTTTATTGCGTTGGTGGGGGATGGCAGTTTAGGGGTTAATAGGTTTAATAGGTACTTTGTGATATTGGTGAATGGTGGATTAGGGGTTAATAGTTTTATTAGGATTATTGCGTTGTGTGGATTTGGCAGATTAGGGGTTAATAGATTTATAAGTTTTGTTGCAATGTAGGTTAATAGCAGTTTAGGGGTTAATAGTTTTAATAGGTACTTTGCGATGTGGGTTAAAGACAGATTAGGGGTTAATAGTTTTAATAGGGACTTTGTAATGTGGGTGAATGGCGGATTAGGGGTTAATACATTTATTAGATAGTTTGCAATGTTGGGGTTGGCGGATTTAGGGGTTAATACTTTTATTACGTAGATAGTGATGTGGGTGAATGGCGGATTAGGGGTTAATCGTTTAATTAGGCATATTGTGCTGTGGGGGGTTGTCGGTTTAGGGGTTAATGCTTTTATTATTAGTTCCGATGTGGGTTTGATGGCAGACATAGGGGTTTTACATGTCAGGTTTATTTTTGGAGGTGGTTTAGACTTTTACGTGAGAGTTTACATTTTTTTTATTTTCTTAAGTGCCAGCAGTTTCTAACCTTCCGTAAGTCACTGGCAACTACAGAAATTTGTATTTACGCTCATTTCTGGACATCGCTAGTTTATCTGACTTACGACACTTTATGAACTGCCGTATATGTGATACCCCGATGTGCGAGGTGAAATTACGGGCAAAACTTTCTAATTTACTCCTATTATCAATTTATCTTTGTTCTCTTGTAATCTTTAAATGTAGCCACCAATCAGCAAGCACTATCCCGGGTTCTAAACCAAAAATGGGCCGGCTCCTATGCTTACATTCCTGCTTTTCAAATAAAGATAGCAAGAGAATGAAGAAAATTTGATAATAGGAGTAAATTATAAAGTTGCTTTAAATTGCATGCTATATCTGAATCACAAAAGAAAACATTTGGGTTCTGTATCCCTTTAAACTTTCATGATTCAGATAGGGCATGCAATTTTTAAAAACATTCTAATATACTTTTATCATCAAATTTGCTTTGCTCTCTTGATATTCTTAGAGGAACCCTAAACATAGGTAGGCTCATATGCTAATTTCTAAGATGTTGAACTGACTCTTATCTCATTTTGACAGTTTTCACAGTTAGATACTGCTAGTTCATGTGTGTCATAAAGGCAACATTGTGGAGTTATTTATGTCAGCACTGATTGGCTATAATGCAAGTCTGTCAAAAGAACTGAGATAAGAAGGCATTCTGCAGAGGCCTAGATACAAGGTAACCACAGAGGTAAAAAGCGTATTAATATAACAGTGTTGGTTATGCAAAACTTCAAAATGGGTAATAAAGCGATTATCTATTTTTTTTTTAAACAATAAGAATGTTGGTGTAGACTGTCCCTTTAATTAATAATGGGATGTGGCTGAGAAAATTCTGAGGAAAAATATATTTTTTTTATACGGACATGTTCATGTGATATTTTATAGTCAGTATTTTACATATATGCTGCATCACTTTTAAGTGCTTCACACTTGGGTATCATGCCCTTTAAATAATATGATCTAGAGCAGGGGTCAGCAACCTTGGCACAGATGTTTCAGAACTACATTTCCTATGGTATTCAGTCAGTCTAAAGTGTGTCTGAGCATCATGGAAAATGTAGTTCCAAAACATCTGGGGTGCCAAGGTTGCTGACCCCTGATCAAAATGATGCTCTATGTCTATACTATAACTTATAATGGTACAGAGCTAGGCAAGCCATTCAGGAGTTTTAATTTGCTTAAAGGGACATTAAAGGGACACTGAACCCAATTATTTGTTTTGTGATTCAGATAGTGCTTGGAATTTTAAGAAACTTTCTAATTTACTCCTATTATGAAAATGTCTTTATTCTCTTGGTATCTTTATTTGAAATGCAAGAATGTAAGTTTAGATGCCGGCCCATTTTTGGTGAACAACCTGGCTTGTCCTTGCTGATTGGTGGATAAATTCATCCACCAATAAAAAAGTGCTGTCCAGAGTTTTGAACCAAAAAAAAGCATAAATGCCTTCTTTTTCAAATAAAGATAGCAAGAGAACAAAGGAAATTTGATATTAGGAGTACATTAGAAAGTTGCTTAAAATTGCATGCTCTATCTGAATCACAAAAGAAAAAAAAATAGGTTCAGTGTCCCTTTAAACACAAAGGGACAGATGACTAGTGCAGGGGAGGGGGGGTTATCGCAGGGGTTTGTGCTCGTCAAGCTTACCGCTCATATTACGATTTAAAAGTAAACTGTAATCACTTGAGCGCACTCACAATTTATGCTAGAATGATTACTGTGACTTCAGAGCTCTGGTTAACTGTTTCACAAACAAAAAAAAGTTGCACAAAACACATCACAAATACATTACTAAGTATAGTTACACTAATAATAACACCATCTAATTAAAATTATTAAATAAACATATTGCACACAAAAGTGATAAGGGCTCAAAGATATGAGATCTCAGGTGTTAGAAAGAAAAAAAAAAGGCAAGCAAAGGTTTTTAACATTTCGATACATACATATACTGTACGTCCCTAAAGATGTACAGTATATGTATTAGGGAAGGGTGAATGTTTTGCAACATTCAATATATATATACTGTATATATCACGCTGGAAAGAAAACCAAACCCCCAATATTATAAGTTGAGTCGCTGCATTAAACTTTTGCTTGCACTTTGGCGAGCAGCCTAGAGTTACAGCTCAAATTTTTTGAAACACATTTGTTCATTCGTTTGGAATTTCGAATGTTTGTACAACATTCTAACATTCGTTTTAATGTAATAATATTTCCAATGCTCTCTTTAAATGTAATATTTGAATTATGAATTATTCGAGATAGAAAAACTTTCTATATTTGTATTTATTATGCATCAATTTACTAAATTCCCTACCACATGAACTATTGAATTTCTGAATAGTATTTGTTAAATCAAATGTTACATTCAAAATTTCGAATGTTGATATTCGATCAAATTATGAACATTTGAAAATGAAAGACACATTTGAAAACCGTAAATAACATTTGATTACCGAATTTTAATGGATTTTGATTCTTATCAACATTTGATTTCCAAATGAATGTCCACAGGGCTATTTGTTCTACCAAATTAATTACACTTTCAGCAGATTCGCCAATCCCTAATATGTATGCATATATATGTCTATATATGTTTACATATGTATTTATGTATCTATATGTGTGTGTGTGTATATATATATATATATATATATATATATATATATATTTACAGACAAATATACACACATAAACATATAAATACATACGTCTACATACATAGATATAGAAATAAGTGCATTGGGGCCCTTTGCAGTTAAAGGGACACTAAACCCAATTTTTTTCTTTCGTGATTCAGATAGAGCATGCAATTTTAAGCAACTTTCTAATTTACTTCTATTATCACTTTTCTTCATTCTCTTGCTATCTTTATTTGAAAAAGACGGCATCTAAGCTAAGGAGTCAGCCAATTTTTGGTTTAGAACCATGGACAGCACTTTTTATTTGGTTCTATCCAATCAGCAAGGACAACCGAGGTTGTTCACCAAAAATGGGCCGCCATCTAAACTTACATTCTTACATTCACACAGTGAAGACAGTCATCAACAAGTGAAGAAAATATGGTGCAACAGTGACATTACCAAGAACTGGATGTCCCTCCAAAATTGATGAAAAGACGAGAATAAAACTGGTCTGGGAGGCTGCCAAGAGGCCTACAGCAACATTAAAGGAGCTGCAGGAATATCTGGCAAGTACTGGCTGTGTGGTACATGTGACAACAATCACCTGTATTCTTCATATGTCTCGGCTATGGGGTAGAGTGGTAAAATGGAAGCATTTTCTTACGAAAAAAACATCCAAGCCCGGCTAAATTTTGCAAAAACACATCTGAAGTTTCCCAAAAGCATGTTGCAAAAGGTGTTCTGGTCAGATGAAACCAAAGTTGAACTTTTTGGCCATAATTCCAAAAGATGTGTTTGGTGCAAAAACAACACTGCATATCACAAAAAAAAGAACACCATACACACAGTGAAGCATGGTGGTGTCAGCATCATGCTCATAGTTGCCAACAGTCCCTGATTTCCAGGGACAGTCCCTGGATTTTGTTGTATGTCCCTGGATTAGTTTTGTCTCTGAAAATCTCCTTTGCACAACATTTGTTGCTTGCATATATATATATATATATATATATATATATATATATATATATACACACACATACATACACATATACAGATAGATAGATGATAAATATAGTGTATTATTTAAATATAATTCCTAATGGAATATTGTTATTATTATTGAATGGGTTCACATATTATTTGTCTTTCTAATTTTGATGCTGTGTTGTACAAATAACGATATGCCCAGAATGTGTTCCAGAGACTGGGTAGGTGTAAGAGCTTGGTGATGTAATCAGTATAATAAACTATGGATAAGTCTAAATTATACTATTACTTTCAAATGGGTGTGTTTTGATTGCAGAACTGAGTGGGCGGAGCAGTTGAACAGTAGGTCGTCAATACTCCAGTAACCCGCTTGCTTGCTCTGCTGCAAAGTGTCCCTGAATTTTTTTTTTTTAAATGTTGGCAACTATGCATGCTTGGGGGCTGTTTTTCTTCAGATGGAACTGGGGCCTTAGTCAAGGTAGAGGGAATAATGAACAGTTCTAAATACCATACAATATTGGCACAAAACCTTCAGAAAGCTGAACATGAAGAGGAACTTCATCTTTCAGCACGACAACGACCCAAAACATACATCCAAATCAACAAAGGAATGGCTTCACCAGAAGAAGATTACAGTTTTGGGATGGCCCAGCCAGAGCCCAGACCTGAATCCAATTCAAATATGTCGGGTGATCTGAAGAGGGCTGTGCACAGGAGATGCCCTCGCATTCTGACAGATTTAGAGTGTTTTTGCAAAGAAGAGTGGGCAAATCTTGCCAAGTCAAGATGTGCCATGCTGAAAAACTCATACCCAAAAAGACTGAGTGCTGTAATAAAATCAAAAGGTGCTTCAATAAAGTATTAGTTTAAGGGTGTTCACACTTATGCAACCATATTATTTTAGTTTTTTATTTTTATTTCCCTTTACCTAAAAGATTTCAGTTTGTTTCTCAATTGAGTTGTACAGTTTATAGGTCACATTAAAGGTGGAAAAAGTTCTGAAATTATTTATCTTTGTCTCATTTTTTTACTGACATCTTAACAGGGGTATGTAGACTTTTTATATCCACTATATATATATATATATATATATATATATATGTGTGTGTGTGTGTGTGTTAAGATATATATTGTACAAAAATACCATCAGATATACGGTATGTAGAAATATTTATTTTTGAATGAATAGAACATATTCTGCTATGTGCAGAACATTGGAATGTAAAAAATTCATATTTTCATGTTGAGTTAGCTCAGATGAGAATTTGCAATCTAGTTTGTGTGAAAGTGGGGTGTTTTTCCACTTTTTTTCTCCCTTGACTTCTATGGGGGAATACGTGAATGCTCACACTATGTTGTAAGTTCAGCTTTTTGCACTCGTTGTGTTAGCGCAAGAGCAAAAACAGTTTACTTTCAACTCATAATTTGAGCACAACTTGTTTCAATAGCTGTTTAAATATTGACAAAATTACCTTCTCTGCTGTGGCCAATTAGAGACAGTTATAAATAAGTCATTAAAGTGTGCAGCCAATGACTGTGTGGAATATAACAGTATTCATCACTTCCATTTCTAACAGGAACTGAAAAGCTCACAATTTCAGAATGGAATTACAGGAAAAGGGGACAAAATAAATAATGAAAGTATATTGCAGAGTTTTGTTTTTTTTTTAGTTTTTTTATTGAGAGAAAATAACATATACACATTGCAGAAAAATGACAGATTATCAGATATTTACAGATATTTACTAATCATAACACAGAGGAACAACAGTGTAACACAAAGGAACTACATCTAGAGGAGAAGACAACATTTCAATTACCTAACTACCGGTAACTGTTGTGGAGATACATGGTCCAGAACTAGGCACATCTTTTATACATACCCGCTTACCAAGTATAAACTAATGCTAAGCGGAATAAAAGAAAAAACATATTAAGAAAAAGAAAATAGGCTAACTACCACTTTTAGATTGTCGTGCTCACGTAGAGGGGTTTAGTCAGCTAAGCGTCATTGAAAAGTAATTTTGCATCTCCTGACTAGTTGAGGGGACCACCAGTGATCTAATAATTTCCTAAATATATTTGGAGCAGAGCGTAATACTATTCTAACTTTTGTAGGGATAACAGTATTATAGCATTCACTGTAATATAATTATGTTTAGTGAAAAGGAACAGTTAAAATGTGCCTTATATTTCTAGGTAAAAGGTGGCATCCTATAAGCTGTTGGTCCCCTTGTGGCTCCAGCCGCTAGGTTAGAACCATATAAGTGTAAACCTATTGGGAAACTTCTGCCCTATTATGTGTGGATTGGCTATGACATATATTTGCTATATAAAAAATGGAAAAACATTCCTCTCACATGGGTGTTGTGTCTGCTAAGTTAGATGTTTGAAGGTTGCTGATTTTATGTGGCAGCATTTACTATTGGGGTATAGTGAGCTATTCCAGCGTATAAGTTATGAGGGCACCAATTCTAAGTATGAAGTAAAGGGTTGCCAGTATGTTATAGGTAAGGTATTAAGTTAGGTATATACAGTATCTGCTTATTTATGTTCACTTGTTTGTAACTAGGAATTCACTCCCATACCATCACCTCTATATATGTTTATGTGAACAGGATCCCCTGGTTGCGCCCTGTGGTTCAAGTATAACCATAATGTAGACCTGTAAATATGGAGATATATGAATAATTGTTAAAGGAGAGCTGCTACTAAATATGACCGCTCTGGACCAAATGTTTACAAACACCAACATTATTCATGCATTTTCCTGGGGCTGAGGAAGCATTTGAAGTACGTTATGCAATATAAATTTAACATTGTAGAGCAACAAATAATAACTGAGTAAGACACGCATTGAACAAAACTTACATGTGGAAATGCTATATTTTTAGTCCAAAATTCTCTTCAACCTGTATAAAGTCTTATTGTTGGCTTGGTTTTTGTTATTAAAAAGTGCGGAAAGTTCCGTGAAGTTGCGACTGATATGCCGTCGGTAGTATTATTTGGTATAGCTATCTCAAACTCACATGGTGTTGATGGTGATCAAACATTGTAATAATTCATTTCTAAAGCAGTGACGGTTATCTCCAGGTCAAATTATCTCCCCTCACCAGGCTTGCTGTGCGGAGAGTACTGTAAAGTTGCGGCTGATATGACGTTGATACTTATTGTCACTGTAATTGTCCCTGTCTCACGAGGTGCTGATGGTGATCGGGCATTGTGGTGACACAGTTCAGGATCTGTTGTTCTCATCCCCTGGTCAAGATCTTTCCTCTCACTAGGCATGGTCCCAGCTGTTTCACCAGGAACGAGGAAGATCTGTGCAGCCATATCTGGCAGCCATGAGGTATGTGATTGTCTTTCAGCCACGTCGGGGCCCTTCAGCACAGCCTGTAAAGTAGAACCAGCCAGAGCTTTCTCTGTGCCATAGGAATGGTAGTTGGTCTCTCGGGAGGCGTTGGTTAATGCTTGATCACCCCGGTGCGTTGGTAGGACTGGTATAAGGGAAAGTATCTCCTCCATTAGTGCTCCCCTCTGGTCGCCATTTTTATTTCCAGGCATTGTAAAGCACTGGTCTGACATGTCGGTATGTGAATGCCTGTGGCCAGTGTTCTCTGTGGGGACCTGAGAAGGAGATCTTTAGTATATCTTGTTAAGCAAACTGTCTAATCTATCAAACTGCAGATCAAGTTCCTGTTCCAGCTCCATCTCCCAAGCGTTCGCCATTTTAGAATAGTCTGCTATCCTGTAGTTTATAGACTAAAGATTAGTTATGTTGTGAATTTTGTAGCGATATGCTGAGCTGTGCAATGTCGATTAGAAGGTCAGTAAGGCAGTCACCTGCTGCCAGCAGTGGTAACCCGGAGGAGCCGGGGGGTCGCTACCTATGGATGGTCCGCCGCCTTTTTAAGCTTCCAAACTGTGGCCCTGTTTTCATTAAAACAGCAAATGAAAGTTGGAATATGGTTAATAGTTTGAGTGGTGTAGCAGGATTTGCTGTTAAAGGTTCTAAAATTGGCGGATTAAAGAGAAATCTTACAGAGCTGACAGTAAGTGCGACTGGTTAGGTACACTGTTCGGACACACCCCCATTGCAGAGTTTTTATATATAAAATATTTATAATTTTATATTATAATCTCAAAGTGTTTAATATTCATTTAACAAGTTTTTCCTGTTGTTGCTCTCGTATTTATATGCTATGGGGCCTATCTACCAAGCTCCAAAAGGAGTTTGACGGCCCTTGTTTCTGGCGAGTCTTCAGACTCGCCAGAAACACCAGTTATGAAGCAGCGGTCTAAAGACCGCTGCTCCATAACCTGTCCACCTGCTCTGAGCAGGCGGACAGACATTGCAGCAATTCAACTCGATCGTACTCGATCGGGTTGATTGATAACCCCTGCTGGCGGCCGATTGGCCGCGAGTCTGCAGGGGCGGCGTTGCACCAGCTGCTCTTGTGAGCTGCTGGTGCAATGCTGAATATGGAGAGCGTATTGCTCTCCGTATTCAGCGAGGTCTGGCGGACCTGATCCGCACTGTCGGATCAGGTCCGCCAGACTTTGATAAATAGAGGCCTATATGTTTATTTATAAACTATGCATTAGCTAACCTGTAAAAAATGTTATATCCTGAAAACCATATTTATCTTTACAGTTTAAACAAACAATCATTTAATTCTCAAAGTATTTAGAATTATGATTGAGGTATCTGCCATTTTAGCCCACATGCATTTTATGATTAGCAGGGTATACTGACTGTCTGTGAGATAAAATCATGTTTTGATTTGTAACTAAAATTATGTATTTTTTATGTAGTATATAAAGATGTTCTAATTAGAAAATATGTGACTTCCCTGACTCTTTAAACCCAGTATATTTCTATTAGTATACATATAAATCTGATAATATATATGTATGAAGGTGAAAGCAAGACAGAATGGCGGTGCAATTATAATTGGTAAAGTGAAGTTAAGAAAATAATGAGAAATAACCCCAAAATGAAGTCCTGCAGAGACAAAAATAATATCCAGTTGCTTACAGCTATAATATCGTGCAGAGTAAAAAATAACTACTCATTTTTTGCCACTGGTGTTTCCAATTATTTCTCTTTACTTTTGTATTTTTATTTAATCTTCTGACTCATTTAATACAAAGGATAATATTTTGTAGACATTACAGATGACTGTGTATATTACTTTTTGCCTCCTCTGCTGGAAGATCATTCTATAAACTACTAAATACAGTATGTTAGGCAAAAAAAAAAAAAATGCATATTTGAGCTACAGAGTATAACCTATTTTATTCTCTTTCTTTGAATAATTAATTCCTGTCAAAGCTGACATGCAAAGCCTTCTGGGAAAAAGTTGAAAGGTGTACTGAAAAAAAGTATAAAAAGGTATGCAGCCTCTTAGTTTTATAATCTCTTAGACATGATCCTGCTGCTCAAATGTATGGACTATTTGAGAAAACAAAAATTATTCAGCAAACAAAAACAAAAAGATTTATGGCCACTAAAGTGAACCACGAATAATGCTCCTTAGATGTCCTGACAATTTAAAGGGACAGTAAAGTCAAAATTAAACTTTGATGATTTTCCAGAACTATTTTTGGGCTAGATTACAAGTTGAGCGCAAAATATCGCTTCCGCGAATGTGATATTTGCGCTCAACTTAGTAATACCAGTGCAAGCAAATGTGGGCTGTTATTACAAGTAAGGTGCAACGCAAACGCGACGTTGCGTTTGCATTGCACGGAAGCATTGTGCTGATGAGAGCGCGCTTCCATAGGCTCAAATGAGTGCCTCATTCTCATGCTGTGAGACAAAGCATGATAACTAGAGCAGCAAAGGGTGTAAGTCGCGCAGCGATGGGCAGCAAATATAAATATATATGTATATGAATATATACATAAATATTTATGAGTTATAATGTGTATATACACATATTAGCACAAATATATATAAGTATATAAGCATATACATATACATTTATTGAGAACACACAATCCCCATAGACCACGATGTAAAGGCACTTTTCAGTGCAGTTTTTTTTCTAATACCCCTGACCCGACTCTTTTAACCCCTTAAAACTGCCTCCTGCAGTTATTAATTGGAAAAAAAAAAGATGCTACATTTTTTCTAATAATGCACACTATACTTACTTCTGGAGGCAATTGGGGCACATTTTAAAAATTAACCAGAGGTCTGACCTCTGGTTCATTTTCGGAGCCCTAATTGCTACAGCAAGCTCGCGGTAGCAACAACCAGCTACTTGTAATGGCTGGTTATTTATCTCTTGCCGGTAAACAGGCGAATTAGCCTGTTTGCGTGCGTGCAGTGTTAGCACTCCACTTGTATTCTATACCTAAGTGTTGCATTTCTGAGCAACACTTAACTCACCACTAGTAATATGAGTAAGAATAGCAAACTCTGCTCTATCCATTCAAAGTATAAAGGGCACTAAAAAAAATGACGGTCCCATTAAGATTCTCTGATAAACCTTTTTTTTACCATTCACTTGTATTGTACTTTATGCTTAGTGAAGGGTTGTGATAACTTGTTATTTAGTCCAGTACAAGATCAACGTTCATCCCCAGTTTGACTGGTATTGCTGCACAAAGCTTAAACAGAAAAATCTCTTGAATATGTTAAACTCTTCAGAGGATATACTATGCATATATCTAAATATTTTCATCTGCAGAATGTTATAGTACTCCACTAGGTCACTAAAAGTCTTGAGAAAATAAATCTCAGTGATACCCAGTGAACTATAGATATTCTGTTTCTTTACTTTTATTATTATTATTATTGTTATTATTATTATTATTATTATTATTCCAAAACCTTATGGAGACCACAAAAAAGAAAAAGGGTAGATTTATAAGGCTGTCTCCTTGTAACTGCAACCGATTCTGATACTTCAAACTGATTTTAAGTTGCTGCACTAGATGGCAGCAGTGAGTACACACTGCCTACTTAGGTATGCTCTTCAACAAATAATACATGAGAACAAAGTAATTGGAAACTTTTTTAAAAATTGTGTACTCTATCTAAATCACATAAGAAAAATGTTGTTTCAACAGGGCAAAGCATGTGTGAAAGCTCCACATTTCAACAACATCTATACTAGCCGTTTGAAATAAGCAGAATCTGAGCTGGCAGCCACATAGGCCCCAAGTTATCAAGGTCTGTCGGACCTGATCCGACAGTGCCGATCAGATCCGACAGACCTCGCTGAATACGGCGAGCAATACGCTCGCCGTATTCAGCATTGCACCAGCAGCTCACAAGAGCAGCTGGTGCAACGCCGCCCCCTGCAGACTCGCGGCCAATAGGCCACCAGCAGGGGGTGTCAATCAACCCGATCGTACTCGATCTGGTTGATTTCCGGCGATGTCTGTCCGCCTGCTCAGAGCACGCGGACAGGTTATGGAGCAGCGGTCTTTGTGACCGCTGCTTCATAACTGCTGTTTCTGGCGAGTCTGAAGAGTCGCCAGAAACAGGGGCCATCAAGCTCCTTACGGAGCTTGTTAAATAGAGGCCATAGGAGCAAGAGTCACTGGTTCTATGAGTCATCCTTTCCTCTTGCTTAGTCTCCTCATCAGAAGGTATGCAATTGTGCAGCCTTCTTGTATGGCCACAGTGTTGCGGCCATCTTGGAAACCACACCACCATATTTTAAAGGCAAATCCATATTTTGTGGTGGTGAGGGCTCACAAAAGGGCCATGCATGATACAGGTGGAGCACTGGTTCCACAAGACTCCCCTGTAGTGCAACAATACTGATTGTAAGACCAGATCGGCCCCTAGAGATGTGGAGGCAGTCTCAATTGAGACCTCTCAGACACCTGTAGTTAGTGAGCATAGGAGTGCCCCATTAGCTTTCAGGAAATATGTGGTAGCTTATACACATTACCTCTTACTCTTTTAGCAGGTGAGCATGCACAGGATATGTGTGTATGCCTCTGACATTGCCCCTCACACTCTGAGCAGGTGAGCATGCACAGGATATGTGTGTATGCCCCTGACATTACCTCTCACTCTCTGAGCAGGTGAGGGTGCACAGAATATGTGTGTATGCCTCTGACATTGCCCCTCACACTCTGAGCAGGTGAGGGTGCGCAGAATATGTGTGTATGCCCCTGACATTACCTCTCACTCTCTGAGCAGGTGAGGGTGCACAGGATATGTGTGTATGCCTCTGACATTACCTCTCACTCTCTGAGCAGGTTAGGGTGCACAGGATATGTGTGTATGCCTCTGACATTGCCCCTCACACTCTGAGCATATGAGTATGCACAGGATATGTGTGTATGCCCCTGACATTACCTCTCACTCTCTGAGCAGATGAGCGTGCACAGAATATGTGTGTATGCCTCTGACATTGCCTCTCCCTCTCTGAGCAGGTGAGCGTGCACAGGATATGTGTGTATGCCTCTGACATTGCCTCTCAATCTCTGAGCAGGTGAGCGTGCACAGAATATGTGTGTATGCCTCTGACATTGCCTCTCCCTCTCTGAGCAGGTGAGCGTGCACAGAATATGTGTGTATGACTCTGAAACAGGGATAGCATTTTTGCTATTACAAGTGTATTGCAAATATGCTTCTATTCAAAACTCAAAAGCAGACATCCATAGTTCAGTTTTGACTATTATATCCCCTTAAATTAAAAAAATAATGTTGTACTCAATTATTTACTAACTCATATATCTCCTTTAAAAACAAACTGGAAAAATGTAACTCGTATTACAATGATACTACAGAAATAGAAGGTTGAGGCTTTTAGTATGATGCAGATTTTCTATACAAGATGTCTTAATGAAGGCTAGCATCAAACTGAAGGTTGGATTGCAAACCATGAGTTATCTCCCACCAGGAGGTTGATGCTATAAAATAGGCAAAAGAAAATGCTATCGTTTGCCAGTTATTGATCTTCTAGATTGCTGGATCTGGGAGCAGTGTAATCTGTTAACACACCAGCACAGGGTAGCCAGAGACGACTATAAAGGGAAAAAAAATCAAGCAATAGAAGCAATTTAGCAGCACACTGGCAGGATTTTATCTTCTATCGTCTTTCCTTTTAAAAAGGCCAAAAATGACGGAAGGGGATATTTTTTTTGTGGGTAATTGCTACGATAAAATCTAAAGGAGAAACTTGTTTAAACTATTATATTAAGCTATTAGATTTATTAGAGCAAAAATTGTTTTAGAACTGTTTCCTAGACACCGCTTGCTTCTTTTGTACAGTTTTCACTTTTTGTTGTGATGAAATTACATTTTTTTGTTCTATTATATATATATATATATATATATATATATATATTTATATATATTTAAAGCTGCGGGATATCTTCATAGACAGACATACAGACAGATAGATATTACACATTTGCTTAGGCAACATAGGCAAATGCTCTGTATTTAGAATATTTGGCGCCTGTGCTGCATGGTATTCATCTAGTTTAAAACAAAGTGAATACTGAACATTCGTGGAACAGTTTAACGAAAATGAATGTACATCTTCCACTGTTACAGGGGGAAAAGTTCACCTGGAGCAACTAAAATACTTACCTAAGTGATCTGGAGAGCTGGGCTAACCCGCATTAACCTGCCCCTCTTCTTCAAAGAGCCCCAACTGCACTAACAGGATGCTTAGCACGGAAGCTCCCAGGACCTACGCTAAAGGACCTTATTATTTAGTGCAGGCCCTGGGGATGCTGCGCTAAACCTCCTGTTAAGACGAATATCTGTGTTTTGGTAATGAATGTGCATTTGTAACAAAACTAATGTACATATCTAATAGATATGTAACATAATACTTTTTTTTCTGTAAAATAGATGTTCCAATACTGAGATTTTTTTCAAGGCTTGTAGGAATTGTCTTGTCAATTAATAAAGCTGTAAGAGATCATATTTACTAATGACCAATCAGGACTTAAGAACCAGTTGCACTTCCTGTTAGATTCAAAATCAAAATTAAAAGTTTAACAATATGTTTTTCCATGACAAAAAAACAAAACATTTTAACAAGCTTAAGGCATTAAAGGCCCAAGTTGTCATTAACGGTGCAGCCACCACATAACTTAATTACTAACATAACTTAACATAACTAAAATAAATACAAGAGACAGATTGTGGGGGAAAGACCACAAGCTGTCACATTTATTCAACATGATAACAGATAACTGACTGTTAACTGGGATGGCGGTGCATTGAATCACTGGTCTACTCAAGTTAAACAATAGGTCAAGGCCCCAACCGGAGTGTGCAACGGAGCCCCTCGGCACTCCACCCACTACAAAGACACTAGGGGGCTTGTAGGGAGTTCACGTAACCCGTCCTACTCTAGAAGGACACCATAGGCACACATTTAGAGTATGTAGGCCCTTCCTTTCAGCCTGGCCATCACTCCACCCTGCTACCAGAGTACACCTACCCTTACCCTTAGGGGGGACAAACGCTGAGGACAGACACTCAATCCGATTCAGAGCTGGGAGGGAATAAGTTAAGCGCACAGGCTTACAAAGGCTTGCTCGATTAACCCTACTCCGTCCATGTTGCCCCCTAAAGCAGCCCATACAGGAGCTATAAGACCCAAGCCGCAATCCGCATCCTGGAGAGGGAGGGAGGGAGGGAGAGAGGGAAAAAGAGGAATCTTCAACCAGCGCAGCAGAAAAGAGAGACCTGCTACTTCCTGCTGACTCCTTATAAAGGTAAGTCCAGGACCTCCCAATACCCTGCAACATTGTTGCAAATACTGCAGCACACCTCTCTTTTCATTTAACTTAACCCTTAAGGCTGCTCCAAGCCCATGATGGGCTCTACACTAGCCTAAATTATGATCTTTTAGATTCACAATATATTTTTTACAGTTTTTACACTATGGCCCTATATTTGGCATATCTCTCTGTGACACTTTTTCACTGTACTAAACAAATTATCTGGCACTTTCTCTGTAACACACTTTATAGCACCATTTCTCAACTCCAGTCTTTAAATGTCACTAACTGGATTGTCCTACTTAAAGGGACATGAAAGCCAATTTTTTTTCTTTCATGATTTAGAAAGAGCATGTAATTTTAAACAACTTTCTAATTTACTTCTATTATCTAATTTGCTTCATTCTCTTGATATCACTTGCTGAAAAGCATATTTAGATATGCTCAGTAGCTGCTGATTGGATGCTGCACCTAGAGGCCTTGTTTGATTGGCTCACACATGTGCATTGCTATTTCTTCAATAAAGGATATCTAAAGAATTGAGCAAATTAGATAATAGAAGTAAATTGGAAAGTTGTTTAAAATTGCATGCCCTATCTGAATCATGAAAGTTTAATTTTGACTAGACTGTCCCTTTAAGTACATTTGAGCCAGTCACAGTGTGAGTGAGAAGCTAACCAGCCCAGGCAGAGGATTAGAATGTGACCTGTTAGGGGGGCTTGAGGGTAAAACAGAGGAATACTGGAGTCTGTGATGCATTGAATGTTTACATTAGCTGCCTCAGCCCAAAAAAATAAAAATAAAAGTACAAACAAAGGAGTACCCCCTTGCTCTTTGAGAAACAATGGAATCATGAATATAAAATTAATTCTATAGGAAAATGTATAGAAATCCATGTCCAGTGCAATATTTGAATGTAATTTTGAGGACTTCAGCCATCCATAGTGAAGAGCCAGTGGCAACTAGTATATATAATATAGTGCATGTAGGTCAGAGCTACACCTGTCAATCAAAAATATGTATTCCCATCACATTCAATTAAAAAAAATCTATATCTGCTCTAAGAATACCTAAAGCTTAGCTGTTATATCTTGGAAATGTAATATTGTATATGTTGTGAACAGTGTAATCTTTTATGCTGATGTGTAATGCTGTGCAAAGTGGAAGAAGACTATACATTTTTTTTACCCCCTATGATTGCTATAATACTGGGACTTTTCTTGATCCTTGGCTTATTTAGCTGCTTATTAGCTTAGGACTATTAATCATGCTTAGCAAGTAACCAATGTTATGTCATGGTATAATATTTTTTCCCTTTATTTAATTGGCTTTTAGGTCTCCCCCTTTCTGGGACCCTAAACCAGCACCCACACAATGCATACTTCCAAACAAACCAACTGGGAACCTTCCATGGTGACACAGGCTTTTGTAACCTCCCTTATGTAAATACAAAACACAGGAACCACACTCACAGACTGGACTGGGTACACATCCTAAGCCACAGCAAACTCCAGAGACCTGAACACTGACAGACAGCTGCAAAGTTCCAAGCAACCCAGGCAGTTAACCCCAGAGCATCCTGGGTGACAGGCCTGCAGGGAAGCATTACAAACATTATCAACACAACACACAGAAAACCTGGCACTCGCCAGCAGATTCACAATAATGTTTAAAAGCAAAACTGGGGGAAGTCAGTTACATTTGGCGCTAAAGGATCAAGCCCAGGACTACGACAAGGTCTCCCCTTCCTGGGACCCTAAACCAGCACCCACACAATGCATACTTCCAAATTAACCAACTGGGAACCTCCCAGGGTGACACAGGCTTTTGTAACCTCCTCTATGTAAATACAAAACACAGAAATGGACCGCACTCACACACTGGACTGGGTACACATCCTAAGCCACAGCAAACTCCACAGTCCTGAACACTGACAGACAGCTGTAAAGTTCCCAGCAACCCAGGCAGTTAACCCCAGAGCAGCCTGGGTGACAGGCCTGCAGGGAAGCATGACAAACATTATCAACACAACACACAGAAAATTTGGCACTCACCAGCAGATTCAGAATAAT